>NC_059094.1:21650220-21700170 GCF_020497125.1 Mauremys mutica | reverse complement strand
GGGCACCTGGTCTGTCAAAGGCTCCATCTTGTCTTGTCTGTGTTACTGTCAGTGAGCGGGGGAAACACCGGTTAGTTAAGTCATTTCCCCGCAGGGCTAACCTGCCAGTCTAGGGTTCTGATCCGAGGACAGGCCAGGCCTAGCATCACTCTTGCTTTGCGTTTCAGGCAGCAAGGCGGGAACTTCTCTCTGTTTCCTCTGACTCTGTTGAAGGCTTTTGAATACTGGTCAGTGTGGTCACAAGTTGCTATCAGTGGCCATGGTCGGAGAGTGGTAGATTTGTCATTCAATATCCAGGGTACAATCTTAATATCCGTTAAGTCCTGCTTTCCAAAGTACTGGGTTTCCTGCCCCTGAGTTGAGGTGGGTGTCTCCACTCAGGTCTGAAGTTTCTCGGGTTGGCAGCCTGAGTCCATATTGCTGGGACTCTTGATTAGGGGCATAAAGGTGAGATCTAAAAGATCTTATTGAAAAGTTGGAGTCTTTGATCTGTCCAGTTTACTTTATGAATTGAATGAGATTCCCCATCTGAGCAGCTCTGAGGTGGGTGGACCTAACAAGGTCTTACTTGATGTTAATTTAGAGCAGTATTTCTCAATGGGTGGGTCCAGTCCCCAGGAAGAGTCACAAAAGGCAATCAGGAGGGTCATGAGGAGGCCATTGAAAACTGTGTTACAACCTAAAGCAAAGAAAATTTCCCTCTCCCTGCACATACTCACCCTTCAAGATCAAGTATTCCTGGTCCACCACTCCAGACGCACAAAAATCAATTCTATTGTCTTATGACTGCTATCACAGATATCATTTTACAGTAAATGTTGCCGGGGGAGAGAGAGTTGTAAAACACTTTGTAGAAGGGGTCGGCCACCTGAAGAGGGTGAGAAACACTGAGTTGGGTTGGGCTTTCCTGCTTTTCCTCTGTAAAATGAAGCCTTCAGCCTCTTTACTGAGGTTTGGTCTACATTCAAAACTTGAACTAGCATAGCAATGTCAGTCGGGATGTGGGAAAACCCACACAACAGGACATAGCCCTGCCGACAAAACCCCCAGTGAGATGCAGCTATACCAAGAGAAGAGTGCTTTGGTTGACGTAGCTAATGTCCTTTGGGGAGGGGGTGTTCCTGCACCAGCTCCTGAGCTCCTGTCAGTTTATGCCACATCTAGGCTAGAGGGCTATGCCGACATAACTGTGATGGCACAGGCGCGGTAGCTGGTGGTAAGAAACCCCCAGGGGAGGGGAGGGCCCTTCATCCCTCTGCTCTTATCAAGACTGCACTGGGATGGGGCCAGGCTGGGCAGCAGCATCCCTCCAGGTGTTGTGGTGACCCCACCAGCTGTTGCCATGGGGACCGCATCACAAAGCGTCTCTGGGTGAAATCACACTGGGGGCAGGTTGGGTGGTGTGGCCATGGGCGGAGCCCCAGTATAAATAAGGGGCGTGTCCCCAGCTCTGTGCCTGTTGGCTCGGTGGTGTGGAGGGAGCAGCAGGATCTTGGGTTTCTTGAGACCCAAGGGCTACAGAGGGAGCAGGGTTAGTGAGTACAGCTCAGAGAGACCTCCTGTGGGTAAGAGCCTGAGTCAGGGGATTCTGGAAGGGGCTATGTGACTTAGTGGCAGTTTGCTGACAAAGGCAGGGGTTTAGGACTGGGGGGTGCAGGTTTGGGAGACATTCCATGACAGAGCACACAGGCAGGCCGGTAGGATGGACAATGGCCCATTGGGTTTGAGCAGTGTCTGTAGAGCAGAAAAAGATCTGACCCAAATCCAGAACCAACTCCTCAAATCTTTGGGTGTTTGAAATCTGAACCTGGATCCAGATTTCACAATTACCCTTCTTTTTATAATGGACTGAACTTGATCCTCAGATCCAAACAGCCCCTGAACTTGGGCGGTGGGTATGGAAATCTGGATCCAGATTTGAATTCTGTGGCTGGAGTCCATCTCTATTAGACAAGGGGCTTGGGTCCGGGAGAGGAGGTGGGGGCTGCTGTATCCTTTTTTCCTTATATTTTTCTCCATCAGGATATCTTGTTCTGAACAAAACACTTTTGCCCATTGAGCCTATGGATTTTCTCTTTTTTAAATGTTTTGACCCATAATTAATAAGTATAATTATTAAATGATTTAAAAAAACCAGAACAATATGTAAATAAGCCCCAGGACAGACCCCTAGATACAAACTCACTTGGGATGGCAGGAGAATGATTCACTAAGGGCCCAACTGTGAAAACTTTACTCACCTTGGGGTGCACTCCCAGAGCTGGGTAGTCCTGCTGAAGTCGCTGGGCTTACTCGAGTGAGTAAATGGTCATCATTAGTGGATGGGTGCATTGCATGTTTGAATCTAAGAATGATTTGCGATTGTCAAATAACAGGCAAATTGAATGACTTAATGAAAGATTAGTGCAGCACTATACAGACTGCAGAAAGAAGATATACTCTGCCACCCCGGGTAGGTGGCAAAGAGAAGGTAGTTTGGGCCTTCCCTCTGTACCTAGTGGAATACTGACAGTGTTCATTCACAAATTAGCTATCCAACCTACTTTCCTTTTCTAGAGTGTGAGATAAAAATACTTCTTGTTGGAGGGAAAAGTACCTCCCTATGATTAATTTTACCATGTGTTCTGTTTTTCTGATTACTCATGGAATTTATTTTATGTTCCTCAGTTTACCTGATTGATGAGCAAAAAGGAATCTCTAACCAAGTCACTAATAACAGCTGTGACAACCGAGAGTTCTTAATGAGTTAAAAACATCTTTCAGTGGGTCATTAGCTCATCCATTACAGAATCCACCTGCAATAAGAATGACCTCTTGTCAATCACAGAACATAACTGGATCATTAGCACCTTTTATCAGCTTCCCACTCTTGTTTATTATAACATCCTTCTGTAGACACCTTTCATTCATTTTGAGGGGTCCCTTCCCTGGGTGTCTGGGCTATATTAGTAAGGTCAGGGTAAAAGATTGCACACATTCCATCTGTGACCAGGGGTCCAGTGGGGGCCAGCTGAGGTTACCCAGTTAGGGTGAACTGCAAAGAATGGGGCAGATAATCCCCAAAGCTAGTGGATATTTTCAATACTTGGATTTACCAAGACAGCATAAACCAGCTTCTTTATTACCTCACTGATTGTCCAGAAACCAGCAACACAGTCCCCTTAAAGTAACCCAGCCTCAGGCCTCCATCCAGGTACCCAAGTCAGATATGATGAAAATCTTATTTCATTATATAAAAGAAAGGATCAGACACATTTCCTCCTAGGTTAATGAATATTCCAGATCTTATCCAAATACACGCTACAGCCAGTTCTTGTTAACTAAACTAAAATTTATTGAAAAGAGAGTGTGGTTAAAAGATCAATACATACAGACATGAGTTCAGTTCTTGAGGTTCAGGTACATAGCAGCGATGGTGAGTTTTGTAGTTGCGAAGAGTTCTTTTAGAAATAGTTCATAGGTTATTGTCCAATATCATTGCAGGGTGTTCCACTTTAGGACTGGGATCTCAGTCCTCCTGGCTTAAGCTTCCCCTCAAGCAGATCTGAGATAAACAGGATCAGTATTCAAGGATCTTTTATACAGTTTCAGGTCGTCTTTGACAAGTTGGAGTCCCTCGGGGAATAACAGGCCCCCATTTCCTGGGCATCGCTGTTAATTATTCACACAGATTAACACAAGGCCATTTATCCATCAGGCAGTCATATGTAAATGCACAAAAACACAAACGTTCTCTCCCCACGTCTTTAAAGCTTGGCTTTGTGGTCGTTAGCCTGCAAGTTGTTTAAACCTTTCTGGCCATAAGTTATATTTTGTATAAGATTTGTTGCAATCATATAACAGTGGTAGCAATAATGTTTTGCATGATTATATTTTAATTAGACAAGGTCACACTATCATTTTTCCTTCACCCATTAGATTAAATTGAAGGACAAAGAAGATTTTAGTTTCAGTGCGTATAGGGCAATAAATATAGAGGTGCACAAAAAAAAGGCTTTTGATTAGTATATAAAAGAATTATGAGAGTTTAACATACAAAACTCACACAAATTACATACATAAATACATATATTAACATATATAAATGAGGATATTTGCTAAGGTATGGCTGGAAGGGTGAATTGGATGGGATGGATGGGTTGATTGGATGGATGGGGTGATTGGATAGGTTAGATCAGAAAGATGGCTGGGTAGGGATGGAAGTGATTCCTAGGCTTGGTGTACAGCCAGTATCCCCTCCCATGTTCACAGCAGGGTCAGGGCAGGTCTCCAAGGAGAGACAGGAGCTGTTGCTTGCCTGTTTCTTCTCAGTGCTGAGAAGAACAAGGAGTAATGGTCTCAAGTTGCAGAGGGGGAGGTTTAGGTTGGACATTAGGAAAAACTTTTTCACTAGTAGGGTGGTGAAGCACTGGAATGGGTTCCCTAGGGAGGTGGTGGAATCTCCTTCCTTAGAGGTCTTTAAGGTCAGGCTTGACAAAGCCCTGGCTGGGATGATTTAGTTGGGGTTGGTCCTGCTTTGAGCAGGGGGTTGGACTAGATACCTCCTGAGGTCCCTTCCAACCCTGAGATTCTATGATTCTATGATCCATGTGGGTGACTCAGTGGGAAGCAGCAGGGGAAGTCTAGTCTTGCCCTGATGCCCTGTCAGTGTGCCTCAGCCCCACCCTGGATGGACCCTCTAGGGGCAAGAGGGGTGTTCTGCCTCTGTGCTGACTTGAGGGGAGTCAATCTGTGTCCGTTGTGATCATGGTTCTTGTGTGATGAGCTCTTGCCCACTCCAGACTGGACTGAGCCCATAATGCATTTGGGGGTGTCTGGATCTGGGGTTTTGGTTTGATCCATTACAGAGAAAAGGGAGAACCATGAAACTTGGAGCCAGATCCCAGTTTGGATCCCAAACGTCTCCAGCATTCAGGTGCTCGGGTCAGGGGCACTGGCTCAAGCCCATCTGTAATTATTCCCCCTTGTGATACGCAGAGAAACTCTCTGAACTCACCACTTGCCAGTGCTACTGACCAAGTATCTATTTGTACCGAGTGTGGAGTGGAGGAGGAGGAATGGCTGATGCAGTGGGACAGCCCGTGGAGGTAAGAGGAACCACTCCAAGAAGTGACATCAGGAGGGATTGGGGCAGGAGGCAGGGTCTCTCCTGCTTTGCTCCCCAGCTGGTTTAGGGATACCCTCTGGATCCCATCTCAGAGGCAGGGCCCTGCGTGTGCCAGGAATTGGGGCCCCTACTTTGCAATCGTTGCCCCGAGTCTTGACTTTTGCTTGGCTAGAAACTTGGTTTCTAGCACTTATGGGTGCAAAGGAATCTTGGAACCATCTATCCTCTCTTGCCCTTGCCGAGGGCATCGTGTGCACTGCAGGCCCTGGTCCCCAACCCCACGGAGTGGCCTCTGCCCAGCCCAGGGACACCCAGCGACCAGGGCAGGGGAATTTCCAACTGCCCAAAGCAGTGGTATCTGGCCCTGGGTGTCCGTTGGGATGAGGAGTGAGGGAGGAATCGGGTCAGACTCACCCCTGGGCTTTAGCTGTTTGGGGGGAACCAAACCCATTCCGAGTGCAGGGTCAGTTGGATTGAGGTTCCATTTCACCCAGAGCTGGGGGTGTCTGAGGGCAGGTCACTGTCCAGGCCTATCTCTAGCTGAGAGCCTGAGTGATGCTGAGCTGAGATCTCGCTCAGGTCCTGCCCGTTAGTTACCAGGGGAATGCTGGCCCCTTCCCAGCCCCAGGCAGCTCCGGGGGGTAATAACCAGCTGCTTGCTCTGCAGGTGTGCCGCATCAGATCTCCAACCTCCTGCGGCTGGCAGATGTGGGAGGCCACAAGGACATCGTGGCAGGCATCATGCAGGCAGCCAGGGTCCAGCCAGCTGCTGTGGCCTTCCGCCTAGTCCAGATCCTCCAGCAGGATGAGGTAAGGCAGCTCCTTTAGTCACACACCGGCCTGTCTGTCTCCAGGTGGCCGGCCAGCTGACCTACAGCAAAGGATAATGCCCCCAAGCACTGTGTGTCTCGCCAGGACACTTCCTGTTCTGCCTTGTGTTGTTGTGAGCAGTTAAACAGTGCTTGTCCTCCCCAGAGGTGGCCACACTTCTGTGGCGGGTGAAGTGACCCCTACAGAGGAGGACCAAACGCTGCTCCCTGCCCTGCTGCCAGCCGTGCCGTTGGAGCCAGTGGGCTGCTGGTGTCAGAAGAGTCGGGATTGTCCCTGTGTTTGTAAATCACTTCGAGTCTCCCCCATGGAAGGAGCTTTAGAAACAAAAGGCCACATGCCTGACTAACCTAATTGCCTTCTATGACGAGATAACCGGCTCTGTGGATGAGGGGAAAGCAGTGGATGTGCTATTTCTGGATTTTAGCAAAGCTTTTGATACAGTCTCCCACAGTATTCTTGCCAGCAAGTTAAAGAAGTCTGGGCTGGATGAATGGACGGTAAGGTGGATAGAAAACTGGCTAGATGGTCGGGCTCAACAGGTAGTGATCAATGGTTCCATGTCTAGATGGCAGCCGGTATCAAGTGGAGTGCCCCAAGGGTCGGTGCTGGGGCCGGTTTTGTTCAATATCTTCATTAACGATCTGGAGGATGGTGTGGACTGCACCCTTAGCAAGTTTGCAGATGACACTAAACTGGGAGGAGTGGTTGATACGCTGGAGGGTAGGGATAGGATACAGAGGGACCTAGACAAATTAGAGGATTGGGCCAAAAGAAATATGATGAGGTTCAACAAGGACAAGTGCAGAGTCCTGCACTTAGGACGGAAGAATCCCATGCACTGCTACAGACTAGGGACCGAATGGCTGGGTAGCAGTTCTGCAGAAAAGGACCTAGGGGTTACGGTGGACGAAAAGCTGAATATGAGTCAACAGTGTGCCCTTGTTGCCAAGAAGGCTAATGGCATTTTGGGTTGTATAAGTAGGGGCATTTCCAGCAGATCAAGGGATGTGATCATCCCCCTCTACTCAGCACTGGTGAGGCCTCATTTGGAGTACTGTGTCCAGTTTTGGGCCCCACACTACAAGAAGGATGTGGATAAATTGGAGAGAGTCCAGCGGAGGGCAACAAAAATGATTAGGGGGCTGGAGCACATGACTTATGAGGAGAGGCTGAGGGAACTGGGATTGTTTAGTCTGCAGAAGAGAAGAATGAGGGGGGATTTGATAGCTGCTTTCAACTACCTGAAAGGGGGTTCCAAAGAGGATGGATCTAGACTGTTCTCAGTGGTAGAAGATGACAGAACAAAGAGTAATGGTCTCAAGTTGCAGAGGGGGAGGTTTAGGTTGGATATTAGGAAAAACTTTTTCACTAGTAGGGTGGTGAAGCACTGGAATGGGTTCCCTAGGGAGGTGGTGGAATCTCCTTCCTTAGAGGTTTTTAAGGTCAGGCTTGACAAAGCCCTGGCTGGGATGATTTAGTTGGGTTTGGTCCTGCTTTGAGCAGGGGGTTGGACTAGATGACCTCCTGAGGTCCCTTCCAACCCTGAGATTCTATGATTCTATGATTCTATGATCCTGCTCCGGGTTCCAGCCACTCAATCTGGAGTGACTCCATGCACTCCAGTGGGGCTACTCCGGATTCACACCAGCGGCACAGGCAGCAGGCAGTGGCCAAAGGGGTTGATTTGAATGTGGGTGCATTATCCCCCGAGCTCCTCATGGCCCAGAGCCAGGTGTTGGGCAGTCAGGGCCCGACCCTGATCCCCGTAATTCAGGGGGAGTCCGCAGGGAGTCCCCAGAGGTCCCTGGAGTAAGTGGGAGCTGAATCCAGCCCAGCTTCACACATGCCACCATTTCCTGGCCTGACTGGAGCCCTGCGGGCGTCCCTGGGAGCTGGCTCCGTGTCCCAAGCCACAGGCCACTTTTCCTATTTACTATATGTCTGTATAGTTTATTATGCGATTGCTTGCAAGTGTTGGCTTTGCTGTGAGATCTAAGGTGCAACTGACCTGGGGTAAGTGGCTGGTTCTTTGGGACTCAGAGTAACTGAACATTGCTGTGATCCTTGGTGTGAGGGGCCCTCTATCACACAGCGGGAGGCAAAGCAGACTGGAGTACCTGGGGGACCGTCTGGGACTCTGTTCCTGAGGAGTTGGCACTCGCAATCACTTAGGGGTTTGTGCCCTGGTTGGTTACAACCTGCCCTGGTGTTGGGACTTGTGCTCTTATGCCACCATTGGAAGTGTCCCAGGGACCCCTATTCACACCTAATGAATCATCAGCATAGTAACAATATACTGAGGCGCAGTGACCCCAGGCTCTTCTGGGGCACATTCCCTCGGGTCGGTGTGAATTCCCCTCTTGCCACGGCAAACCTCACACTGCAGATTCAGCCAGACAAAATGACTCTGAGAACCGTCCTGGAGTTTCCAAGGTCATCGGATGTGCTACCAAAATAGAGGTGGAAATATAACACTGCCCGTCAGCTCCCCAGCCACAGACTCAGCGTGCTTTCCAACGGGTGTGTCATAAACAGATAGTTAAGGGTTAATGTCTCTTTTCCCTGTAAAGGGTTAAGAAGCTCAGTAAACCTGGCTGACACCTGTTCCCCAGCTTGAGGGTTCCTGTGCCCTGGGGTGGGATGTGTCGGGAGGAGAAATTGCCTCAGCAGAGGGGAGGTGGGCAGGGGAGCAGGCAGGCTCGTTAATGAGAGGCTGCTTCGAAGCCAGACTCATGGCTGCTCCCCACTCAGTTCCAGGATGGAGCGAATCAGGCAGATGCTGAGGAGTAAGGCCGGGCAAGTGGCTCCAGAGCCAGCAGCAAACATCAGCCAGCCTGCCCAGGAGGAGAGCGGCCCCTCTGTCCCCGCAGGCGGGGAAGAGGCTCGTGGCCAGGGGAAAGAGAGGAGCTGCGTCGCCTGCTGGAGGGGGAGGAAGACAGCAGCTCCCCTAGCTGACCCTGAGGCACCTTCTGGGCTGAAATGGAGGTGGCCCCGGGTTCAGCTGTGGAGGAGAGAGCCAGGGGAGGGCAGGAGTCGGGGACGGCAGCTCTGGGGCTTCCATCGCAGGAAGCCAAGATGCCAGGAGCTGCGCCCCAGGGCCCAGCAGGAGCCGTCTATCACCATGGCAACTGAGGGGCCCTGCGCCAGCCCTACCCTGGCCCCCGAGGAGCCTCCAGCCAGCCCCACCCTGGCCCCGGAGGAGTCTCCCGCCATTACCAGCCTGGCCACGGAGGAGCCTCCCGCTAGCCCCACCCTGGCCACGGAGGAGCCTCCCTCCAGCCCCACCCTGGCCCTGGAGGAGCCTCCCGCCATTACCACCCTGGCCACGGAGGAGCCTCCCGCCAGAACCACCCTGGCTACGGAGAAGCCTCCCGCCAGCCCCACCCTGGCCCCGGAGGAGCCTCCCGCCAGCCCAGAACAGGAGTTGAGCGACGGCGCGACAAACCCCAGCAGCTCCGCATACTCCTGCGGGGCCAGCAGCTCCTCCGTGGGGTCTGGCAGCCCAGAGTTTCTAGGCTCCCTCTTTGGAGGTGAGGGGAGACCCAGGGAAAAGGGAGGAGGACTGGGGCGGTGGGGGACTAGTAACACCCTGTGCCCATCGGCTCGCCAAGGAGCCGGGACTGACCCACGTGAGCCCCACTGACACCAGTGGGGGTGGCACAGCCACGCCCCATGGCAGGGGATGCTGGGCGGAGTCGGGGAGCTCCAGCCTCCCCTGATCATGTTGGGGGGGGGGCTGACTGCCACGGGGCCCTGAGGCTGATGGTGCTGAGGGCGTCTCTAGGAGGAGCAGGGTGGGGCCCTCGCTGCCATGGGGCTCCTTACAGAGAAAGGGGAAACATGGAGCCTTCTCTGTCCACTGCATCCCCCCAGCAGCAGAAGGGATTGAATTTTCTCCTTCCCTCCCTGGTGCAGACACCCCCAGTGCCCAGGTGTCGTGGCCTGAGGAGGAGGAGGAGAAGGAGGAGGAAGAAGAGGAGGAGGAGGATTCGTCCCCCATCACGGTGATCCAGCAGCACCTCCAGGGCAGAGCTGAGGTACAAAAATCCCCCAGCTGCGCTGCCCCCCAGTCTGTCCTCCTCCTTGTTCCATCCCCACCCAGGCAGGGGGGCTTGTCCCAGAGAATCCCTCACCCGCAATGGGGGGACACAGCTCCTCTGTTATCTGGCACCCCAAAGTGGGGACATTTGTCCCACACAGGCCAAGGTTTCCGCTACTCGCAGACACTATCCCAGTTCCAACCCCATGTCTGTGCAGGGCGACACTGGTTTCGGGAAGGGGGCGGCTTTCCCTGTCCAGCCCCATGGAGGTCCTGAGCCCTGGAGCTGGTTTGGGTTGGGCGGGGAGGGCCCTATGTAACAGGCTCTCTCTCCCCCCACCCCACTCCTAGCTGGTGGCGGACAGGGCCAAACAGCTGCGCTTCCTCCAGGCTGTGCCGCGTCTCTGCTTCTCGGCACAGAAGCAGGGACGGGACACCCTGGATCCCCCGGTCTCCAAAGCGGCCCTCGTGGAGAGCACTGCGGTGAGTGGGTCCCCATGCCCGGCCCTGGGGCGAGGGAGCCAGACATGGGAGGAAGCGTCAGTGGGGCCGGAGCGGGATGCAGAAGACAGGGGGTCCTGGGGCGGAGGGCTGGGGAGCAGGGAAGAGGAGAATTGTGACACTGATGGGGAGCTGGCCGTGGGGGAGGGGAGGGCGGAGTTGGGGGGGAAGAGGGGGAAGGAAGTTTGATGGACGGGAGGAATGGGGGGGCCCAGCTGGTTGGGGGTGGGGGTGACACTGGCTGTTTCTGCAGAGCACTTTGGGCTCCTCCCGGGGAAGTGCCAGTGCGTCTGCAGGGCCTGAGTCTCACATGCAGTTTTGTTTCCTTGGGGTCTCCCAGGAGCTGATTGAAAATCTCCCTGGTGCGTCAGAGCCGAGCTCCATCATGCCCAGCTCCATGGCCGCAGTTTGCAGCCTCAGGTACCAGGACCCTCCGGTCCAGCTGCCCTAACCCTGGTGCTGACCCAGAGCTGGGCCCAGAGCCGGGAGTCACAGCTCCTCCCCCGCCTAGGTTCCCCCCGGCTGCGACTGTTCCCATCCCCCAGCAGAGGAGGCGGGAGCGTCCCCTCTTTCCTGGCCGGGGGGTTGATTTCACTCCAGGAAAGTAGGGAGGGGATCACTGCGGGGGGCGGGGGGGCGGTGTCATGGCCATGGCAGTGCCAGCGCCACGCTGGTGCTGCAAAGTGTAACACGGGCTCCTCTCCAGCAAACTGAAGCCACCGCTTGCCCTGGAGCTAGAATCTCGCCTTCTGCGGGCTCTTCTGAACAGGATGTGCACGCTGGGCACTGGGCAGGACACCACAGGGAGAGGCTGGTTTGTAGAGCGTGTATGCCTGCCCGCTGACCCTCCCCTGCCTTCTTCTCCCACAGCACGTCCATCTCTCTCTCCTGGCAAACAACACCCAGGAGAGAGCCATGGCCGGTCAGACCAGCGCAGCCCTGCTCCAGTTTGCCACCTCCCTGCCTGGATTTGATGTGAGTAACCACGTGCTGGGGCCTGGTCTGGTGCATTGTGGGTAACAACGGGCACCTGGTCCGTCAAAGGCTCCATCTTGTCTTGTCTGTGTTACTGTCAGTGAGCGGGGGAAACACCGGTTAGTTAAGTCATTTCCCCGCAGGGCTAACCTGCCAGTCTAGGGTTCTGATCCGAGGACAGGCCAGACCTAGCATCACTCTTGCATTGCGTTTCAGGCAGCAAGGCGGGAACTTCTCTCTTTTTCCTCTGACTCTGTTGAAGGCTTTTGAATACTGGTCAGTGTGGTCACAAGTTGCTGTCAGTGGCCATGGTCGGAGAGTGGCAGTTTTGTCATTCAATATCCAGGGTACAATCTTAATATCCGTTAAGTCCTGCTCTCCAAACTACTGGGTTTCCTGCCCCTGAGTTGAGGTGGGTGTCTCCACTCAGGTCTGAAGTTTCTCGGGTTGGCAGCCTGAGTCCATATTGCTGGGACTCTTGATTAGGAGCATAAAGGTGAGATCTAAAAGATCTTATTGAAAAGTTGGAGTCTTTGATCTGTCCAGTTTACTTTATGAACTGAATGAGATTCCCCATCTGAGCAGCTCTGAGGTGGGTGGACCTAACAAGGTCTTACTTGATGTTAATTTAGAGCAGTATTTCTCAATGGGTGGGTCCAGTCCCCAGGAAGAGTCACAAAAGGCAATCAGGAGGGTCATGAGGAGGCCATTGAAAACTGTGTTACAACCTAAAGCAAAGAAAATTTCCCTCTCCCTGCACATACTCACCCTTCAAGATCAAGTATTCCTGGTCCACCACTCCAGACGCACAAAAATCAATTCTATTGCCTTATAACTGCTATCACAGATATCATTTTACAGTAAATGTTGCCGGGGGAGAGAGAGTTGTAAAACACTTTGTAGAAGGGGTCGGCCACCTGAAGAGGGTGAGAAACACTGAGTTGGGTTGGGCTTTCCTGCTTTTCCTCTGTAAAATGAAGCCTTCAGCCTCTTTACTGAGGTTTGGTCTACATTCAAAACTTGAACCAGCATAGCAATGTCAGTCGGGATGTGGGAAAACCCACACACTGGGACATAGCCCTGCCGACAAAACCCCCAGTGAGATGCAGCTATACCAAGAGAAGAGTGCTTTGGTTGACGTAGCTAATGTCCTTTGGGGAGGGGGTTTTCCTGCACCAGCTCCTGAGCTCCTGTCAGTTTATGCCACATCTAGGCTAGAGGGCTATGCCGACATAACTGTGATGGCACAGGCGTGGTAGCTGGTGGTAAGAAACCCCCAGGGGAGGGGAGGGCCCTTCATCCCTCTACTCTTATCAAGACTGCACTGGGGTGGGGCCAGGCTGGGCAGCAGCATCCGTCCAGGTGTTGTGGTGACCCCACCAGCTGTTGCCATGGGGACTGCATCACAAAGCGTCTCTGGGTGAAATCACACTGGGGGAGCTGGGAGCCCTCTCCAGAGGCCTGTATCCCACACGGGGCCTGGGGCTCAGCTCCCCCAGACCCACGGAGGGAAGGTTTCACCGCGGGCGTCCCCTGTAGCTGCCCTGGGAGAGTCACTCACCTCTGGACCCGCCCTCATCTGCTGGGAGGCCACAGCAATGAGGCTGCCGATAAGTCCTGCCTCCATCCCCTGCTCCAGCGGCACGGTCCTGAGGCCCTCGTATGCCGCCACCTTCTGCCTGACAGACACCTGGGGCGGAGAGCCGAGGGGCGGGAGGAGATCAGTGGAAAGTGGCCTGTGGCTTGGAACACAGAGCCAGCTCCCAGGGATGCCCGCAGGGCTTCAGTCAGGCCAGGAAATGGTGGCATGTGTGAAGCTGGGCTGGATTCAGCTCCCACTTACTCCAGGGACCTCTGGGGACTCCCTGCGGACTCCCCCTGAATTACGGGGTGACCCTCACTTAGGGTTGCCAGTTTGGTTGAATGTATTCCTGGAGGTTTCATCACATGATATAATCTTTAATGAAAGATTAAGCTTTGATTCCTGGAGATTTGGGCAATCCTGGAGGGTTGGCAATCCTACGTCACTGTCTGCCCGCTGGAGGCTGCGGCATGAACCCTGGGAAGGAGGGGCCGGAGAGTGCAGCATGAACCCCAGGGGGCAGAGTCTGCAGCATGAACCCCAGAGGGCAGGGGGCAGAGTCTGCAGCATAAACCCTGGCGCACAGGGGGCTAGGTGGGAGTAGACCCCTGCAGAGACTGAAGTTCCTGAGAGTGGTAGAGTTTGAGCTGCTCTGTAATGAACCATGTCTCAGCCCTGGACTGAGCTGCCCTTTGCCCCCCCCCCCCCCCCCCCCCCGCCAACAGGCCTGGAGTGCACGTGTGGGGCAATCAGCACTTACCTGAGGAGCTGGGAGAGGAGCACCTATCCACAAATCACGCACCAGCGCTTCTCTGCACACCTGCTCCCCACGTACCGGTACCTCCTCAGCGCCTGGCTGCCCAGCGAGGACACAGAGGTGAGGGGCTCGCACAGGCACTGTGGCCACGGGGCGCTCGCTCTGCATCTCCCCACAAGCCCTTTCGCCCCTGGCCCCTTTGTAAGGAGCAGACCCGGGTGGAAATCTCTCCTGTCTTGGGGTGGATAATGTCACCGGATGCTGGGGGCTGTGGAGGTGGAGGGCTAAGAGCCAGGATTCCTTGGCCAATGTCCTCCTGCAGCATAGAGGCCAAACTGGTCTCGCTGCATCTCAAGCTGGTCCCTACTGCTCTCGGTGCCTGAGCCAGTGCTGGAAGGAGAAGTACTGGATCCAGTGACTGAGCCGCAGGGGACCAAGCCAGCAGTCACCCCGTACCCATCTCTCGACAGGTCAAACTGGCTGTCCTCAAGGCCCTGGGGCCAGTGCTGAACATCCTGCTGCCCAGGAAGGATCTGCAAAACCAGATCTATGGGGACATCCCCCTGCTCCTGGCTCAGTATGGGAAGAACATTGAGGCCTTTTACATCACCAAGGTGAGGAGGTGGGGGGCGTTCCCTGCAGGCTCTAGCCCCCTGGTGCAGGGACTCTCTCTGGACTCCCAGTGGCTCAGTGAGGCAGGGTCTGGCCCCGGAGGCTCAGGGGTCTCCCCAATTGACTGCTGTTCTATAAGCTGTCACAAGGAATGGGCTGGTCCCGGTTCCTTTGGTGCTGTTCTGCAGTGGGAGCCAGCTGATCCCCAGAGTCCCACTGAACCTTTCCACCGTTCTGTCAGCCTGGGGCTGGGCTGGGGGGAGTCTGTGCAACCCTAGAATCTCACCAAGCTGGATTCCAAGTTTCTCCCTCGATCTCCGTGTAGCTCACCCAGGCTCAAACCCAGTAAAGAATCCAGTCACTAGGACCCCTACTACTGTCCCAGCTTCTTGGGTTCTTATTGGGTAAGCCTCAGGCCATGTGGTGAAACAATCCTTCGCTCCCAGCAGAGACTGCCTGCCTGCCACTGTCTCCGGCCAGGGCCCAGCACAAGCAGTGGCAATTCGTGCCACCACGAGATACTGCAGCAAAGGGGCTTTCCCAGTTTTAGAGGGACCCTTCTTTGCTATGCACATTGGTCCTGTCACAGCTCAGGGGCTGGATTTGATGCCTTCTTGAGGTCCCTTCCAACCTGAGATTTCCATGGTGATTTCTATGATTTCCTGTACCAATTATCTCCCATCTGCCTGCATTTTACCCAATAGAAAGTCTCTCTTCCCTTGACTAAGGTTTTTGCAACCCCAGAATGTCCAACCATTCTGAGACCGTAACATAACCTCAGCACCTCCTTTTTCAATTTATCTGGTACAAGCAGCTGATACCTGTACCCATCACCCACTGGTTTCCCCATGTCCCATACAATATTTCATCTTTAAACGCCATGCTTTCCCACGTAGACCAGAACGTTTTTACTGTGGTGTTGTGAGGGGACGCAACGTTCCAGGCTGGCTGGGTTTGCCTGTTGATTTGCCAGTCACCCGCTATCATGAGATCAGGATCCCACACGGGTCCAGCGGGGCCTAGTGCTGGTGTGTGGAGGGACACGCTGGTGCCTGTGCTGCTGCCGGCCGGCTCACCCTGTATCTCACCACCACCTGTGACAGTGTCCCTCCTGGCCCTGCAGGGGAGGGTGGCTGTCCTACAGGCCATTGGCACGCTGGTCTCAGCAGGGTACCTGGATAAGGTGGAGGGATGGCCTCTCAATTACACTGCCCTGCAGCTTGCTGTGTCGGCCAACTCGCTGGTAAGGGGCAAGGTCAGCTCCCTACCCAGCAGACCTGGATTCCCCCCCTTCTCCCCTCCCACTAGTTGCTCTTCCTGCCACTCACCTCCGTGCCCATGGCATGTGAGTCACCCCTCCCCCCAGTGCCAAATTGGTGCAAATTGCACTTTGCCACTTACAGCTCCCTGGCTAATGGGTTCACCCCAGAGATGCCTGCAGGACCCTCCCCGCACTCCATGCTGAGTGTCACTCTCCCCCGCCCCACCTCCCAGGCATGGGAGCTGCTCCTCCACACAGAGTGACCCTGTGCTCATCTTTTCCAGGAGCGTCCAATGCGGAGCCTTCCCCTGGGGGGGCGGCTGGAAAAAACGGTCCAGAAAACCAGCCTGGCCACCTCAGAAATAATCATTGCCTCGGGCAGGGGGCTCAGCCAGGTGAGGGCTCCATTGGCTTAAGTGCAGTGACCCCTGATTTACAGCAGGCTGAGTGAGACCAGGACCAGGCCTGGAAAACCAGGGCGATTGATTTCAGTGGTCACTGCTGATTTACACCAGTGCAAGGGCAGAATCAGAGCCCGGGGGACATTCTGTTGATCTTACTGGAAGCAGAATTGGGCCTTGGCCCATAATTGAACAGTGATAGCATATGGGTGTTGCGGGGGAGGGAGCAGAGCTCTGAGGGGGTGATGGGGGAGGGGCAGAGCAGGGCTCTGACGGGAGGAGGGCAGAGCAGGGGTCAGAGGGGAGGGGAGAGCGGGGCTCTGACGTGGGGAGGGCAGAGTGGGGCTCAGAGGGGGAGGGGCAGAGCAGGGCTCTGAGGAGGTGTGAGGGGGTGGGGCAGAGCCGGGCTTGGAGGGGGAGGGGCAGAGAAGGGCTCTGACGGGGGGAGGGCAGAGCAGGGCTCTGAGGGGGTGTGAGGGGGAGGGGCAGAGCGGGGTTCTGAGCGGGGGGAGGGCAGAGTGGGGCTCGGAGGGGGAGGGGCAGAGCAGGGCTCTGACGGGGGGAGGTCAGAGGGGGGCACCGAGGGTGAGAAGGGGGAGGGCAGAGCGGGGCTCGGAGGGGGGAGAGGGGGGAGGGCAGAGCTGAGCTCGGAGGGGGGAGGGGGAGGGGCAGAGCAGGGGTCAGAGGGGGGAGGGCAGAGCGGGGCTCTGAGGGGGTGTGAGGGGAAGGGGCAGAGCAGGTCTTGGAGGGGGAGGGGCAGAGCAGGGCTCTGACGGGGGGAGGGCAGAGCAGGGGTCAGAGGGGAGGGCAGAGCGGGGCTCTGAGCGGGGAGGGCAGAGCTGGGCTCTGATGGGGGGAGGGCAGAGCAGGGGTCAGAGGGGAGGGCAGAGCGGGGCTCTGAGCGGGGAGGGCAGAGCTGGGCTCTGATGGGGGGAGGGCAGAGCGGGGCTCCTAGGGGGAGCGGCAGAGCAGGGCTCTGAGGGGATGTGAGGGGGCGGGGCTCGGAGGGGGAGGGGCAGAGCGGGGCTCGGAGGGGGTGTGAGGGGGAGGGGCAGAGCGGGGCTCTGAGCGGGGAGGGCAGAGCGGGGCTCTGACGGGGGGAGGGCAGAGAGGGGCTCGGAGTGGGAGGGGCAGAGCAGAGCTGATGGGGGGAGGGCAGAGTGGGGCTCGGAGTGGGAGGGGCAGAGCAGGGCTGACGGGGTGAGGGCAGAGCGGGGCTCGGAGGGGGTGAAGGGGGAGGGCAGAGCGGGGCTCGGAGGGGGAGGGGCAGAGCGGGGCTCGGAGGGGGAGAGGGGAGAGGGTAGAGCTGGGCTCTGCAGAGGGGACGGTGCGGGGCTCTGAATGGGGTGACGAGTCAGTCCACCAGCAGGGACACAGGCTGAGACTGTGGGGACAGGATTCACCAGCCCTGGGCGCTCTCACCCTGGTCTCTGCAGGAGCTCTGGGAACGGCTCCTGGGCTGTGTTACCCGCACCCCTTACACTGATTCCATGACCCCCCTGTGCCGCTGCCTGAGGACCTGGCCACGAAGCGGCAGCAGCACAGACAAGCAGCCCCCAAGTGCAGGGAGCCTGGTCAGTGCAGCAATGCTCAGCCCCGGGGATCACAGCATGGGGGCCCTGGGGTACCAGCGGGGATCTGCTAGGGGAGGGCAGGCCCCAGGGAGCCCCTAGAGGAGCCTCTCCCACAGCACAGCGGGAGCTGTTCTCCATGGGATGTACCCGGGGAGCAGAGGCAGGGGCGGCATGGGGGTCATGAGGGGATCCCTGGGGCAGAAGGCCACATGTCTGCACCTCTGCATGTGCTCTGCAGCGCTGATGCTGGTCAGACGTGCCCACCGCTGCCTCCGGCACAGCTCTGCTAGTGGCTGCCCCGCTGCTCTGCCCCTGCCCAGGTTCCGGGCAATCCCCCTGTGTGGCGTGGGGGTCATGGAGCAGCCTGGGCAGTGGGGGAGATGCAAAGCCCTGTCCCACTGATGCAGCAGAGCCCCAAACCTGACTGCTCACAGCCTTTTTTCTGCTCTTTTCCCAGCGGCATCTGCGACTCCCCAGCAGCTGCTGGCCCGGCTCCTGGTGAGTGACTCACACCGAGGGAGGGCCCCACCGCTGGGGAGTAGCCCCTGTGAAGCTCAGGTCCTCATCGCCCTGGAGCAAGGGGCGGCCATGATGGGGTCCCTTATCCAGAACTGCCCATAGGGGGACTCCCTGACTCCACCTACGGGCCCTGTGTTCAGGAGGAAGATGCTTAGCTCATGTTTCTTGCACAGTCCCCATGCTGAACAGGGCCCGTTCTCTCCCCTCCCCAGTATGGAAGAGGCTCAGCTGATGCAAATCACCTCCTTTTCCTTCTCAGGTGCTGTCAGCATCCCCCTTCGAGGGAGAAGGGTGCGGAGTGGCTGCGCTGCTCCTGCTGAACGCCCTGCGCCCTGAGATGTATGGGGACGAGGCTGAGCAGTGGTGGATGGAGATTCCAGCCATGGTCCAGTATCTTGATGGTAAGGGGTTTGGGTGGGAGCAGCTGGGATGGGGCAAAAGGCCTACCAGTGCCATCCTGTCCTATCTGCAGCAATGGAGCCAGGGAGAGCACAAGGCCTCTTGGATTGTCACACCTGCAGCCTGATGCTGCGTGGTTAGGTCCCCGGATGTCCCATGGGAGGGGTTGGGATGGATCTGTGGAGCGGAGTCAAGGATGCAGAGTGAGGAACGGAGCAGGGAGAATGAGGTGCGATTAGAGCTGAGCTGTGAGAGAGAGAGCTGCTGAGGGCACAGCCAGCACCCTGCAGCCAGACTGGCTAGAGTTGGCTCCTGGGAAACCCAGATGAGACACGTATTCCCTACGAGGCCGTGCCACATTGGAATAGGGTACCCCTGGCATGGGAGGAAGGGCAGGAACTCCAGTGCGGATGGGATCCCTATGTAGGGACCTGCACAGTGGGAAGGGCAGGAGCTTCAGTGTGGATGGGACCCTGGTGTAGGGTCCCCTGGGAAGGGCAGGATGCCAATGCAGATGGGACCCCAGTGTAGTCAAGGGGATCCAGAAGGGCCTCCCTGGGGCACTTGGTTAATGGCCAGCTCTGTACCACTCTCTCTAGGACATAGCACGTTCTCTCTGGACCAGACCACGTGGGAGCACAAGCTGTTGGAGGTAACATGAGGGCTTCTGTTCATTCTCCCAGTCCCAGAGTGGAGCAGCCCTGGGCTAGTTCCTCATGGAGGGACCTGGGTTAGAGAGTCAGAGTTTGGCTTGGTGTCCTGGGCCAGAATTTCCTGTTGCCCCCACTGTTGGGCTGTTAAGCAGCTGCCACGCTCCACCCCAGAGAGGGTTGCATTTCACTGAAAAGGGGGTTCCTGTGTGTGGCTGGAAAGAGCGTTGGGACGAGCAGTGCTATGGAAATGAAAGCGTTAGATCCTGGGCCAGGGCCGTCCCTGCTGGCAGTCAGGAGAGTTGCCCCAGCAGGTGATTTAGCACACTTCCTCTGCCAGTTCTAAAATGCTCAGCTCCTCGGTACTCAGCAGTGAGAGCCCCCTCCTCACTCAGCCCCCTTGCATTTCTCTGTGGGGGGAGCCCCTGCACTGGGAGTGGCAGCTGGAAGCCCCTGGGCTGGGCTCACTCAATGCTGGCCCCAGTGTCCTCCGTCTAGGACCGCAGGCCAGGAGGGCTCTGGGGAGCCTGGAAGTCAGGATCCCTCATGGGGATGAGAGCAGGGGAGGGGATTCTGCCCCTAAATGACCCCCTGTGATGGGTTTGGTCACAGAGATCCCCTTGGGACTGTCACCTGACGTGCTGAAATTACCTCTGAGCCCATTTTCCCTGCCAGCCTGGGACTCCAGAACCCTGCCTTGCTGAGCCAGACACGCTAACCTGCTGCAACACAGACCAGAGTCTGGTCCACGCCCCCAAAGCTGCAGACTTAACTGAAGACAGCTCAGCAGGTTGCCTATCTGCAGCACCCAGACACCCAGTTCCCAATGGGATCCAAACCCCAAATAAATCCGTTTTACTCTGTATAAAGCTTATGCAGGGTAAACTCATAAATTGTTTGCCCTCTATAACACTGATAGAGAGAAATGCACAGCTGTTTGCTCCCCCAGGTGTTAATCACTTCCTCTGGGTTTATTAATAAATAAAAGTGATTTTATTAAGTATGAAGAGTAGGATTTAAGTGGTTTCAAGTAATAACAGCCAGAACAAAATAAGTCACTAAGCAAAATAAAGCAAAAGTGCACAAGTCTAAGCTCAATACATTAAGAAACTGATTACAGGTAATATCGCACCTCAGAAATGGTCCAATAAGCTTATTTTACAGACTAGACTCCTTCCTAGTCTGGGCCCAATCCTTTCCCCGGTACAGCCCTTGTTAGTTCCCTCAGACATCTCAGGCGGTACGCAGGGGTTTTTTCATGACTGGCAGCCCCCTTTGTCCTGCTCCACCCCCTTTTATAGCTTTGGCACAAGGCGGGAATCTTTGTCTCTCTGGGTCCCCACCCCTCCTTCTAAATGGAAAAGTACCAAATTTAAGATGGATTTCGTTATCCGGTGACATGGTTACGTGTCACTGTAAGGCCCCTAATCTCCATTCTTCCCGGGTTGGCCCACAGGTACACAGGAAGGTTTGCAGGTAAATAAACCATTTACAACCAGTTGTCCTAGTCAATAGGAGCCATCAAGATTCTAAACCACCATTAATGGCCCACACTTTGCATAATTACAAGAAGACCTCAGAGTTATACTTCATATTTCTAGCTTCAGATACAAGAATCATACATACATAGAAATTGGAGGAACATATTCCTTAGGTTATAACCTTTGTTATGATACCTTACAAGAGACCTTTTGCATAAAGCATATTTCAATTACATCATATTCACGTTCATAAGCATATTTCCATAAAACATATGTTGTGCAACGTCACACCCGCCTCCGGCTCCTTTCCACACAGTTCCTCCGAAAGACCTTGGGGAGGAGCAAAGAGGGCAGCTGGAGCCAGGATCTGAGCCAGGAGCTGGGCCGGTAGATGGGCAGCTATGCCAACGCCTCTGTGGAGAAGGTCAGTTCCCAGAGAAGGCCTCTCTGGTACTGGGGGCTCTGGGGAGGGGCAGGGGGCGCTGGGGCAGTCCCACACCAGTGAAACCAAGCCCTGCGGTTCCCCCTGTGCAGGTGGGGCCAGGCCCTGCCTGAAGCTAGGGACCCTGATCCTGGCCCAGGCTGGCCCAGACCGCCCTCCCCGAGGCTGGAGCTAACCCCTCCCTTGCACTCGCTTTCAGGCTTTCCTCTACAAGGCTCTGGGCACAGCCCTGGCCATGAGCAAAGATGTGGCTTCAGTGACAGAACAGCTCCGGAAGCTGCTGCGCATGGCCGACTATCTGAATGGTGCAGAGACGGAGGTGAGGGGCTCAGCCCGCCTGCACCCCAGGGCACCCAGGAGCTCTGGAGGGCCCTTCCCCCAGGCAGAGGCCTGTGGCCTTTGTGTGTGACTGGAGCTCTCGGGGGTGACTAAGGAGGGACTGGAGCACTGGGCCCAGGGACTGGGGAGACTGGTTGTGACTGGGAGTGTTGGGCCTGGAGACTGGTTGTGACTGGGAGCGTTGGGCCTGCAGCCTGGGGAGACTGGCTGTGGCTGGAAGTGCTGGGACCGGGGACTGGGGAGACTGGCTGTGGCTGGAAGTGCTGGGACCGGGGACTGGGGAGACTGGCTGTGACTGGAAGTGCTGGGACCGGGGGACTGGGGAGACTGGCTGTGGCTGGAAGTGCTGGACCGGGGAGGCTCCAGGCTGTTCTGGAGTTGCTGATGGCCCTCGACTGACCCCGAGCTCTCTGCTCCCAGTGCCTTAGCTCCTGCCTGCAGCTCTGTGCCAGGGACCAGCTGGATGCCACCCTGAGAGCTCTGGGCGACTTTGAGGAGGAAATTGGCGGAGGGGGAGGATTCCTGGCATCTCAGGAAGGTACAGCACCCTGCTTGTCCCAGCCCCCGGCCCTGTCTGCATGGGGCTGTTGGCTTCATGGGTCCGGGCCAGCAAGGTACAGGTTGGCAGTGCAGAGGGGCTGGGCTGGGTTATCAGAGCCCAAAGCTGGCCCAGGCAGAACCATGGTTCTGATCCAAGTGGGCCCTGTCTGGATTAGGAGATGGAGCCGCTCTGTAGCCACATGGGGTGATCACCTGAGGGAACTGGTTAACTAGGCAGGGGTGAGGCTGAGGGATCACCCCCAGGGCATGTGGGAATCACAGGTCTGGGGGCTGGTTCTACCCGGGGGAGGGCATGGAGAACCAGAAGTTTGTTCTTGGAGGTGGGGGTTGGAGCTGGACAGGGTCAATGTTTATAGCATCTAGGGAACAATCTTCTCAGCCCGTGAGCCCCAAGGAAGTGCTTGCCGTGGGCGGTCAGGAGTTGGGGAGGGAAAGGCCTTTCCCCAGTGACATCCCTGCTCTTCTCTTCATTGCCCCAGGCCCTGACCCCACGGGACAGGGACAGAGTGAAGAGCGCCCTCCTGCTGTTCTACAGCAGTGCAGCAGCCCAGGCGCTCCCCCAGCAGCTGCTCCCTCAGCTGGCGGACAAGATCGTACCCAAAATCCTGCACCATTACAGCACCGGCTCCCAGGTATCTGCCTGCAGAAGTTAGTCCCAATCTCCCTGCCATCCCTTCTGCCCTGTGAGATTGGGCTCCCAGGGACTCACAGGATTGGGCCTCAGGCCATGGGGAGAGGGCACCATGGATTGAAGGGGTCACTGATGAGTCCAGGACAGCCGGGGCGGGGAGGAGAGAGATTTGACTCTAGTCAGCTAGGATGTAGGATGCTGGTTTTTAAGGCCCAGCTTGACAAAGCCCTGGCTGGGATGATTTAGTTGGGATAGGTCCTGTTTTGAGCACGGGGTTGGACTGGATGACCTCCTGATGTCTCTTCCAACCCTAATTTTCTATGATTCTAGGTTTCTGTGCTCTCCAGACAGAAATTGCGTCTAGGACACTATGGGGCTGCACGGCCCTGCACAGTGTCTCAGGCCCTGTTCTGCACAAGATGTCTATGGCGCTGGCCTGGTGGCCTCACTGCTCCCACGAGCCAAGTCAGTTATCACAGGGGGAACTGGAGCAGCATGCGGATTATGACTCTGTTGCGTTATGCTCTGATCCTGCCTGGCTTTAACCGGGCTTCCCCACTCCCTGTGTGTCATTGCCAGGAGAGGGGCAGTGTGCGCTCCGCTGCCATTTTACTGCTTGGCAACGTGGTGAGCAGCGTGAAGGACCCGGATAAACCCATCGTGCAGCAGGAAATGATCCACTGCTTGCTCCTGCTGCTGCTGGATCTTGAAGACCAGGATGAAAGTGTGACACTGGTAAGTGCCATGGTCATTATTTCCTTAAGAGCAAAGAACCAGAATCCCCTGGGGCCCCCACTCCATTAATGGCCAGAGCCCCTTGCCTAAGTAGAGTCTTCTCCTCCCTGCTTCACTCCATGCTGGAACCTAGTGCCTCATCCATTCTCACAGCACAATTTGGAAGAAAAGCCTTCTGGGAAAGAGTCCTGACTCTCTATTGCAAAGACAGGCCTCAGGCTTTTGGGCTGCTGCATCCAAAGAGTCACAACAAGAGGCAGCAAAAGATCTGTACTTGCCCTTCGGTTCAGGAAGCTGATATCTTCCCACAGCCTTCTGGAAAGTGGGTGCAGCTGCCCTGACTTCTTTCCTGGAGCTCCTGAGAGAATTTCTCCAGGTCCCAGCTTCCCAGCATTCACCGGACGTTGCCCTCTTTCGTTGGGCCAACTGGGATGTGGAGGGAAGTCTGATCTGGGGGCCCCTTTGGTCTGACTCTTTGGGATCCCAAAGCTGACTCACGCTCTCGTGCAGTCTCTTTGTGCAGAAGGACTAAACTGTGGAGATACTTTATGGCTCTTTCCAGGGCCATCCATAGAGGGGCGCAGGGCCTGGGACAACCCCTCCCTTCCACATGAGGCCTCACCCCTTCACCCAAGCCCCCGCCCCGTGTCTTTCCCACCCATGCTTCACCCATTTCCTACCCCCGTTCCACCCCAAACCCCATCCCCCTCCTCTGCTGAGCGATGCTGGGAGCCAGCGAGCATAGCAGGGCCTGGTCAGTATAACTGCTGCTGGGCCCCATGCCACCCAGGTCCAGTGTCCCCCTCAAGCATGGCGCACCTCAAGGTTCAGGGCAACAGGCAACCGCCCCGAACCGTCCAAAGGACAGGACAGCTCTGGCTCTCTCCAGACAATTCTCAGTTCCTTCTCCTGAGCACAGTCCTGTGTACAACAAATGACAGGAATCTCCACTAGCAGGAAAAGCAGGAGAACAAGGGACGGGGAAGGTTCCATGTCCCCCAGACTGTCCCTCTCTCAGTGAGAACCTTCTTGGTCTCACCTTCTCTTGCAGAGATGCAAACTGATGCTCTTCCGTTGCGCAGTGTTTCTCAGGTGGGCTCAATTGAAGACGCTGTTCCGCAGCATGGCCTGGGATGGCGCCACATAGCTCTTGAAGTGTGCCTGGAAGTGCTTGGTAGGTGAATTCCCTTTGCCCTGAGAGTGATGAATGGGGACTTGACGGAGACCTTTCTAACCCCACACCCTGAGTACCAAGGGGAATTTCTGCTCCCCTCTGATTAGCCCATGAAGTCAGAGGCAGTCCCTTCCACAGGGTCTCAGGTTTTTTGGTTTTTTTTTGTTGTTTTCCAATCTGCCCCTTCTCCCCTCCCCAAACCTGCCTCAGTCCTGCCTCTGTGTCCTGCCTGTGCGGACTCTGCTCCGTTTGCCTGTGCGGTCGGCACATTGGCTGTGTACCCCGCTGCTGCTGTCTGCGGCCCCCGCTGCACTGCAGGCGCTGTGGAGTTAGAAAGGCTGTGACTCCTTCGCTCCCTCTGCAGCTGGCCCTGACCCAAGCCTGAGAGGGTCCGGTTGTTTTCCCACCTGGAGCTGACCCCTGTAGCCAGGTCCCATCCGCTTCGGTCGGGTGGCAGGACTCTATTCCAGGCTCTCTGCTGGTTCATTTCTGCAGGAGTTACAATCTCTTCACATTTTTTAAATTTTTCTCCACAACTGTCAGACCTGCAAACTTTTGTTTTTGAAAATGAAAGCTGAGGTTCTGGAGTACACAATAGTAACTCCAGAGAGGTGCTGCTATGGCGCATGGGCTCATACTGGCTGTTGCCATGCCCTGGCTCTATGCTTTGGCTTCCCTGGACTAGTCACTGTGGGGAGAACATGTCATTTGTATATTGTGCGTTTTTTCCTTCTTTCTTCCTAGATGCAGAACAAGAGCCACATCCCCAAATTCCTGTTCTAGGCCTTAGAGTACCTGGAAAGCTCACAGACAACAATCAGACATTCTGCAGCTCTGTTCATTGGTAAGCAGAGCAACTTCACTTGAGCTTTTTTGAACTGCTTCCTTCAAAGCCCTTTTCTAGACTGCTGCTCTGTTCCATCCAACAGCCCCAGAATCTTGAGTGTGTGTGTGTGTGTGTGTGTGTGTGTGTGTGTGTGTGTGAAGGGAACAACTTAGCTGTATGACTGCACCAACGACCCCTGCCCACAACTACGTTTTGGCTGCACCTAGGGAAGCCAGCATGAAGTGAATTCAATCTTCTTTGGAAATCAGCCTCTCAGTATCTTCTGGGCCCCTGATTTTTTATCTAATGTGCTTTGTGAACAGATGTAAGGAATGTATTTAATTTCCCAAGGGCTGTCTTGGGGCAATGGCTGCATCTTTAGCAGTTTTCAGCGAAGGATTTGAAAAGTAATGAGATCCATGGTATGTCTAGGGGCGTGTCTGCACTACGAAATTCAGTGGATTTTATAGAAGTTGAGCTTTAGCAACCAATTTTATACAGTCGATCATGCTTGTCCCCACTAAGCGCATTAGGTTGGTGGAGTGCGTCCTCAGTACCCTGGCTAGTATTGACTCATGGAGTGGTGCACAGAGGGTTGCTATCCCACAGTCCCCACTGCCCATTGGAATTGTTGTCAGTCTCCCCTCCCTCCCTCTTTGAAAGCAACGGCAAACAATCATTTCGCACCTTTTTTCCTGGGTTATCTGTGCAGATGCCATGGCAGATACCATGGAGCCCGCTCCACTGCACACTGCTTTTGTGAGCATTGTAATCACCTCGCGCATTATCCTGCAGTATGTGCAGAGCCTAGCTAGGAGCCACCAGCATAAGGAAGATTGTGAGGAGGACATGGACACAGATGTTCCTGAAAGCACGGGATGTGGCGATTGGGATATCATGGCAGCATTGGGGCATGTTGATACAGTGGAACACCGATTCTGGGTCTGGCAAACAAGCACAGACTGGTTGCACTGCATAGTGTTGCAGGTATGGGACGATTCCCATTGGCTGTGAAACTTTCGCACGTGTAAGGCCACTTTCATGGAACTTTGTGAGTTGCTTTCTCCACCCTGAAGTGCAGGAATACCAAGATGAGACCTGCCCTGACAGTTGAGAAGCGAGTGGCGATATCCCTGTGGAAGCTTGCAACACCTGTCTGCTACCGGTCAGTCGGGAATCAATTTGCTCTGTTCCTTCCGACAGCACCAGAATCCTAAAAGAGTGTGTGTGTGTGTGTGTGTGTGTGTGTGTGTAAAACTACCGTGGGGGCTGCTGTGATCCAAGTAGCCAAGGCAATCAATAACCTTCTCCTAACAAGGGTAGTGACTCTTGGAAATGTGCAGGTCATAGTAGATGGCTTTGCTTCAATGGGGTTCCCTAACTATGATGGGGCAACAGATGGAACATGGATCCCTATCTTGGCACCGGACCACCTTGCCAAAGAGTACATAAACCGCAAGGGGTACTTCTCTATGGTGTTACAAGCACTAGTGGATCACAAGGGCCATTTCACCAATATCAACGTGGGACGGTCGGGAAGGTGCATGATGCTCACATCTTTTGGAACTCCGTGCTGTTAGAAAACTGCAAGAAGGGACTTTCTTCCCAGATCAGAAAATTACCATTGGGGATGTTGAAATGCCAATAGTTATCCTTGGGGACCCAGCCTACCGCTTGCTCCATGGCTCATGAAGCCGTACATAGGCAGCCTGGACAGTAGTAAGGAGCAGTTCAACTGTAGCCTGAGAAAGTGCAGAATGGTGGTAGAATGTGCCTTTGGACGTTAAAAGGGGCGCTGACGTTGTTTGCTGGGTAGGTTAGACCTCAGCGAAAGCAATATTCCTGTTATTGCTGCTTGCTTTGTGCTCCATAATATCTGTGAGAGTAAGGGGGAGATGTTTATGGCGGGGTGGGAGGTTAAGGCAAATCTCCTGGCGGCCAATTTTGAACAGCCAGGCACCAGGGCAATTAGAAAAGCACACCAAGGCATGCTATGCATCAGAGAGGCTTTGAAAACCAGTTTCATGACTGACCAGGCTACAGTGTGACAGTTGTGTGTGTTTGTCCTTGATGTGAAGCTGCCTCCTTTGGTGAATGTGCTTCCCTGTAAGCCAGTCCCCCTCCCCCTCTTCGACCACAGCTGGCACAGGAAATAAAGTCTCTATTGTTCTGAATCCATTCATTCTTTATTCATTTAAAAAAATAAGATCTCTGACAACGCTGACTAGTAAAAGGTAGCCTAGTCGGGTGGGATAGGAGGGTAGGACAAGGTCACAGTGCTTATTGTAGCCACAGTATAAATCAAGGCTGTTTGAATGACAGCCTTCTGTTGCTTGGGCCATCCCCTGGAGTTGAGCAGCTTGGTGCCCGGAGCCTCCCCACCCCCGCGTTCTTGGGCATCTGGGTGAGGAGGATCTGGAACTTGGCGAGGAGGGCAATGGATGCAGCAGGGTTCTGAAGTCTAGTTGCCTTTCCTGCAGCTCCACCAGACGCCTCATCATGTCCGTTTGCTCCCGCATTAGCCTCAGCATCTCCTTCTGCGTGTTCCGATCACGCTCACTGTATGCTTTCCTGGCCTCTGCCACTGAATGCCTCCATGCATTCAGCTGTGCCCTATCAGTGCGGGAGAACTGTGTGAGCTCTGAAAATGTCATCACTAGTGTGTTTTTTTTCGCCTTCTAATCTGCGATAACCTCAGGGATGAAGTTGATATAGGGAGCATAGAAACATTTGGAGCTGCAGGGTGGGGAAAGGGAGAGTAGAATTTAAGAAGATATATTTCTGAGAACAAAAGGGAGACTCTTTCACAGTGAATCAAGCAATTCACAGCAGACAGCATGTGTGTTTTAGGTACAAGGTCGCACTTTGTCTTTTATATTGAGTGCCTGCCGGTATGGTGACACATCACACACAGCTGGGCAACAGAATTTGGTTTCCAGGCAGCCATGGTAAGCCAATGGGTATGCAGGGTTGGCTTCTTCCACGTTCATGACACGTGGGAATGGTTTCAAACTGCAGTACCCTCCTTTCCCATAGCAACCAATGCCGGTTGGGTTTGCGGTTTAAAAGGAGGGGCTGTGGTTTTGGGGTAGATGTGTAGCACACCCCTCCCCCCCATTCCCTACATGAATATTCTCCAGGATGATCCCTTTTAGCCAAGTGCAAACAGCCCAGCATGACTGGGGTCTAATGTGCTGGGGATCACCAAACAGAGGGGATTACTGTTCCCTTACAAAAATTCCCCTATTTCAACCAGATGACCATGAATGATATCACTCTCCTGAGGCTGACACAGAAAGATAAAGACTGAATGTTGCATGAATGTGACCAAAACCCAGGACCATTCGCTGCCATGCTTTGTGCTGCAATTATTCCAGACTACTTGCTACTGGCTTGATGTGGTAAAGTGACCTACCGTGGAGGATGAAATAAGGCAGTCCTCCCCAGAAACCTTCTGCAAAGGCTTTCAGAGTACCTCCAGGAGAGCTTCATGGAGATATTCCTGGAGGATTTCCACTCCATCCCCAGACATGTTAAAAGACTTTTCCAATAGCTTTACTGGCTGTGAATGCATCCCAGTTGTTCAGGGCAAATCAAACATTAAACACAATTGCTTTTAATCACTGTAGTGTAGTTAGATGGCGCCTTCTCCGCCTTCAGCGTCCGGGAACAATTCGCCCTTGGAGGGTATTGGCCCCAGGGTGAGGAAAAGGTTCTGGCTGCTGTGGAGAATGGATTCTCCGCTTGCCTGCTGCACATTCTCCTCCTCCTCCTCTTCCTCATCCACAAAATCCTCTTCCGTGTTGCACGAGGCTGCCACCTTGCAGGTGTCCACAAACAGTGATGGGGTAGAGGTAAGGTCCCCCCCATAATGGCATGCAGCTGATCATAGAAGCGGCATGTCTGTGGCTCTGACCCGGAGTGACCATTTGCCTCCTTTGTCTTGTTGTAGGCTTGCCTGAGCTCCTAAATTTTCACATGGAACTGCTGTGTGTCCCTGGTGTGGACTCTTTCCACCATGCCCTATGTGATTTTGGCATATATATCAACATTTCTTCTGCTTGATCGGAGTTCTGCCTGCACAGATTCTTCTCCCCATACAACAATCAGATCCAGTGTCTCCCGTTTGCTCCACACTGGAGCTCGTTTGTGATTCTGGGACTGCATGGTAACCTGTTCTGCTGAGCTCGCCATGCTGACCAAACAGGAAATGAAATTCAAAAGTTTTTGGTGTTTTTCCTGTGTACCTGTCTAGTGCATTGGAGTTGAAAGTGCTCTCCAGAACAGTCACACTGGAGCACTCTGGGATAGCTCCTGGAGGCCAATACCATCAAATTGCACAGTACTGAATCTACAGTACTGCAGATTCAACCCAGGAAGCTTGATTTTTGCGCTACTTCCCTCATCAGGAAGGAGTACAATGGTTGATTTTAAGATTCCTTTAGGTCGTCGGAATGGGGTTGGTTGTGTAGACACATTACTTATAAAATC
The DNA here is from genome assembly GCF_020497125.1 of Mauremys mutica. Taxonomy (NCBI): domain Eukaryota; kingdom Metazoa; phylum Chordata; order Testudines; family Geoemydidae; genus Mauremys; species Mauremys mutica. The sequence goes on along the minus strand of NC_059094.1, from coordinate 21,670,282 downwards.
GACCTAACATGGCTAAATTTGACCTAACCTTGTATTTTAGAGCAGGCCTAGGAAAGACTATCCACCATTACTGCGATTTGTTGTCTGAAACAGTGAATGAAGATGGCATCTCCTGCCTGTATGAAGGTAAGGAAATACCTCTGTGTGTTAGTGCCTCTGTGGGAAGTACAGAGGTGCAGCACAGGGCCTGAACACAGTTTGAATGTGTCCCTCTCTGTCTAAGGACAGAGCTTAAGAAAGAAGGATGGTCACGCGAGCTTTCATCGAGGTGCCACTATATGTGTACTGGAGCAGGGGAATTCCATCTCTAGCTCCTAGAATAGAGCTGTGTGGGGAGACTGTTGTCATAAAGGTCAGAATGTCTCTAAAGGAAGGCCTGACAGAATTGAAAAGGGCTGTTGTTATTAGTAAGGGCGGTGGTGGTGATGATGATGATGATGACGATTACCCTCTGTAGGGAAAGATTCATTACCTGCCCTCCCTGTAAGGGCGTCTTTGCAGGCCAAGGAACTTCACTCCAAGATTGGTTATCAGCTCATAGGAAAACCCATGAGTGCACATGGGAAACACTTTTCCCTGTGAACTCTTAAGGAATGAAGGCACAGGGCCGCAAAGGATTTCAATAGACATTAGGAGCCTAAATCCCTTTGTGGATCTCAGCCTAAATGTCTGCAGCTGTCAATTTCCTATTCCACCAAAAGAACAAGTGCCCCCAACTGTCTGTGTGTATGGGTGTGCATGTGTATGCCGGTGGAGGGGGAACTTATGCAAAAATGGGGGCTCCTCTCTCTCCAGGGCTATTTTGGGAGTAGCTGAGTTGTTGTTTCTGTAACAACAGAGCCCCCAGACTCTTGGGTAGCTAATAGCATGTGGCAATGGCCATCTGAAGGGGAGGTTTCCTAGGCACCAGTTACATCAGCACCATGGGGCTTCCAACCCGTTTCCTCTTTGTTTCAGCTTTTCAAGAAGTGCCTTTGAAATCTGACAGGACCAGAAGGTACATCCTCAATAGACATTACAAATGGTTGCAGAAACTTGGAAATCTCATGTCAGGTTCTGCATTCGACTAGGGAACCAGGACCAATACAGAAAACCTCTTCATCCTGCTATGGTATGTACAGCAGATGCTTATCAACTCTTTGGAACCTGGGCTGAACAGTGAGATGTATATTGGCAGATGACACACAATTATGTAGGTTACTCGGCCCTAGAGAAGACTTTGAAGAAGTTCAAAGGGATCTGTGATGGGTTGGGTCACAGAGATCCCCTTGGGACTGTCATCTGATGTGCTGAAATTACCTCCAAGCCCGTTTTCCCTGCCAGCCTGGGCCCCCCAGAACCCCGTCTTGTGACCAGACATGCTAGCCTGCCCAACACAGACCCAGGGTCTGGTCCACGCCCCCAAAGCTGTAGGCTTCACTGAAAACAGCTCAGCAAGTTAGAGGGGAATGATCACATCCCTTGATCTGCTGGCAATGCTCCTATTTATACAGCCCAAAATGCCATTAGCCTTCTTGGCAACACTGTAGACTCATATCCAGCTTCTTGTCCACTGTAACCCCAGGTCCTTTTCTGCAGAACTGCTGCCTAGCCACTCGACAGGTGCACTTCTGAACTGTGAGTCTGCACTGACCAGGGACAACAACTATGAGTGGGGTGTTAAAGGTGGGGCACACTACAGGAACTTTGGAGTTGGACTCAAGAACCTGAAGCAAAAGACACTGCCCAGCGTACACTGGGAAGGGCGTCTTGCTCATGCTTTTATGTCTATGGATACCGCTTAACTGTTTTCTCAGATTACTGCTGGGTTACTTTTATTAAAGAAACGCTACCTCGGACTCTGTGCTTGCGAGAGGGGAAGAATTGCCTCTTAGAGGCACCCAGGCGGTACAGTGACATTTCCCCAGGTTCCCGGGTGGGGGCTCGAGCCGGTTCTGGTTGCATTGTTGAAAAGGAACCCCCTAGGTATTGAACCTGCCCTTCTCGCTGCCCACTTCAACTGGCAGAAGGGTTACAGACTGAACAGAACAGAACATGGGAGAGCAGCAACACCTGGCTGCTAACGGGGCAGTTGGACAGACCTTGACTGACCAGGTTAAACTCCCAACTGCTCATTAAATACTGATATAAAATCCTCTGCAGACTGTGCCCCATTTCCCCAAATTATCAAATAATGAACCCAACGCAGGTCTCTCAAGCACCAACTGTGAATCACCTGCCCCTCCCCTACTGCTACCCCCCAGCTGAACAAGGGACCTTCTAACTCTATCCCCGTTCCTGCCTCCTCTTAACATGCCGTTGCCCAGCGCTCCCCACTGCCCATGTCAATGGCAAAATCTGAGGACGTTTTATGTTAATATTTAATAATTAGATGGAGAAATGTAAAATCTAAGGCCCGGGCAGTTGTGTCCCTCCAAAACAGGGAGGAGTTGCTGTTGTTCTAATGACTGGGGGGGACCCAAGGGGATTTCACAACAATCTGTCATCATTAGGAAGAAAATGGAGCAAAGTCTGAATATTTGATAACAAGAGAGAAGTGTGGCAAGATCTCTTGGGGAAGGAGCATCGATATTCAACAATCGGACAGTAAAAGGCAAAATCTGAGGGGAAATTGAATCAAAATTAATTAAATAACTGGAAAGTGCTGGTTCCCCTGGCCCTGCCTTTGACACGGGCAGCAGGGAGCCATGGGGGACAGGGACACTGCGTGAACAGGGGCAGGGAGGGGGATGGAACCAGAAGGTCCCATGGCAGTTGGGGGGCAGCAGTGGGGGAGGGTCAGCAGCTGGGACTGGGCAAACAGGCCGGGAAGTCTCAGTGGGGACATGGCTCATCCCTTCCCCTCCAGTGACCCAGCCGTGCCCCGTCGCTGGCACAGAACAGCCCCCATGTTCCCACCCATGCCAGGGTTTTGTCTGAGCACTGGGGGAAACAACCCCCCACCCCCTGGGGCCATTTGTCCTGAGCTTGTGGTGTCAGAGGGGAGGGAATGTGAGGGGCCGGGGCAGGAGTCTGGCCACTCTGGGTCCTGCCCAGGCGAACAGGGGCAGTGAAGCAGAGAGCAGCCCCCTGGGGTGGGGGTGGGCCCCCAACACCCCCCCCCCCCCACTTCTCCACCCCGTCTGAGGCAGTAAAACAGCTTGTCAGGGACTGGCCAGCTCTGCCTTAGCAGCCAGGGGGAGGCTCCTGGCTCTGATGTTCATTAACTACAGGGCGAGTCACATTCTTCAGCAACATGTCGGTTTTATTGGGTGTAAAGGGAGAAACAATTGGAATCAGAGACGTGAGGGGAAAGTTGGTCACTGGGGGGTTTGACCCCCTCCCCCTGCAACACCCTGACATGGAGAATGATGCAGGGCAACAGCTTCCCTCCAAAAAAGGAGAAGTTGCTGCACTTAAAACATGAGGGAAAAATCCCAACCGGAGAGGAGTTTCTGTCAGTAACTGGTAATGACGTGGGAAAGAGCAAACCCGGAGATTTGACCTGTGTTCAGTCATGAGTGAGATGTACAGGGGGAAACAATCTGGTGCTCAGACTTGAGGCAAAAGTTGGTCCTTTGGGAGTTTAGTTCCCCTCCCCCGCACTGGGGTAATGACTTGGGGCAACAGTTTCCCTCCAGAACAAGACGTGGCAGCAGACAGGGACTGGGGAGCCCAGAGCCGCAGAGGATTTTCCATCAGTATTTGAGAATTAGACAGAACGTGACACAATCTGAGGAGATTTTATATCAGTCGCCAGTAACAAGAGAGACGAGGCTGAGCTGAAGGGTGTTTTACATCTAATTTGGGCATTCAATGGGAAATGGGGGAAATCAAGGTGGGTTGGTCAATGATGGGTTATCAGAGGGAAAAGGGCGAAATCCAAGGGAACTTTCCATCCACACTCAGTCACTACCTGGGACGTGCTGGGTCCCCAGGCCCTGCCATTGACGTGGGCAGCAGGGAGCCCGGGGCGATGCCGTGTTACCAGGGTGGGGGGGGTGTAACCCCTGACCATAATGGGGGCTGTGACTGCCCCCCTGCCAGGCGACCCCCCCCCCCGAAGCAGGGAGGCTGGAGGGAGGGTGCTGAAGCAGAAGCTGTCCCACGAGCAGGGAGCTCTGGGGGGTTCCTGAGCCCAGAGCCCAGGTGCCAGAGAGGAGCCATCCCCAGGGAGGAGAAGGGGGTGGCCCAAGCCAGAGACCAGGGACCCTCCAGCTTCCCACACCAAGTGGCTGTTTTCTCCCTGTTCCCAGGCCTCAGCTGGGACGCTCCCTGGAGCTGGTCCCCTCAGGGCCTGGCCCTGCATGGGGAAGGGAGGGACGGCCCCAGGGGCGCTCAGCTGGCCCCAGCCGTTCAGCCTCCAGCCTGTCACTGACAGTCCCTCAGCCGCCTGCAGTCCGTACTGGCCAGGGGCCCGGGATACATGGAGCTGGGCTTTGCATGGCAGTTGGGGGGGCAGCAGCAGGGGAGGGGCAGGTGACTGGCAGTTGGTTGGGGGAGGGGGGAGCTGGGCTGGGCTGGGCGGAGAGGGGGCGGCAACTGGGACAGGGAGGCCTGGGGCTGGACAGTTTCATTTGGGGATATCGTATGTTGGGGGGAAATGGGGCAGAACCTGACGGGGGAGGGGGGTGACAGAGAAATGTTCAATAATATGAGAGAAAAGGGAAATGTGAAAGGATTTTATCTCCATATTTGATAATCACAGATAAAAAAGGGCAAAACTGGAGATAATTTTCTTTTCAATGTTTGAGACAAGTGACAAAACCTGAGGTGATTTTATTTCCAACTGCGAGAATGAGAGAAAATGGCAAACAGATGCTGACTCATGTCCAGTAATTTTTAAACTGGCCATTCCTGAAGCTGATCCAAAGAGGGGAGAATAACTGGGGGGCTGAGCACCTTTGTGGGGTCTCTCGGGGCGCAGGGGAGACCTGGCAAGATGCTGAAGATTTTCCATCCTGAAAAAAAGAACCGTTCTGACGTTTGTATGTTTCCCTCCAGCAGCGTCCGGGCAGGGGAGCCTGGTCTTCCCTGCTGCTTCTGCGGCTACATGAGAAGGTTTCTCATTGGAGATGGAGGGGCTAAATCTGGGAGGAAAAGATCTGTTTTTTCCAGTGTGTTCCAGTTGAATAAGTATCACAAAAACAAATACAAAATGTTTTTGAACTGGCAGAATGAATCGAACGATCAAGTCATTTAAGGCAACAAATTTAAAAATACGTAGGCACCTAAAGATGCAGATAGACAACTAGTGAGACTTTCAAATGTGCCTCCATGCCTAACTCTCATTAATTTCATCTGGCACCTATAACTGAGGGACCTTAGCGCTGTAGCAACCCTGGCATGCAGCAGCAGCAGAACTGTAATTGTCTCTGCCTCAGTTTCCCTTAGCTGGTTCAGGGATGGAACTTACATCTGTCAGTCTTTAGCTATGTCTACACTTAAAAGTTCAAAGCACAGTCATGGCTTTGCAGCACTGTAACTTGCTGAGCTTGGGGGTGACAGTGGTGTGTTTTTTAAACCCCCTGAGTGAGAAAGTTGCAGCGCAGTAACTTGCCAGTGTAGACAAGCCCTTTGTCTGTCAGCTCCAGTCCTCCAGCTGACTGACTTGTGTCTCTTCGCTTTCGGGTCTGAAAGGAGTCTGGCCCCAAGCAAAGTGCTGCCGGCTCAAGTGTCCCAGGGGTTTGGGCCTTTGACTTAGAGCTCTTCTAACCTGTAGCAGGGTGGTCACCCACTCCTGCCCCGAGGAGCTTAGAAGAGCCCAGCAGAGGGCTGGGGCTGGGGCAAGCAGCTCCCAGGCTGATTGGGGAAGTAGGCACAGCTGGCAGCCACGCCTCGAACAGCCCACAGCCGGCCCCTATAAAAAGGCTTTGAGGGATGGGCACAAATATACTCTCTCTGTCTGTAGAGGGAGAAGGGCCTGGCTGCTAGGGAGCTGAGCAGGTACCTGGGGGGAGTATCATAGAATCATAGAATCTCAGGGTTGGAAGGGACCTCAGGAGGTCATCTAGTCCAACCCCCTGCTCAAAGCAGGACCAAACCCAACTAAATCATCCCAGCCAGGGCTTTGTCAAGCCTGACCTTAAAAACCTCTAAGGAAGGAGATTCCACTACCTCCCTAGGTAACCCATTCCAGTTCTTCACCACTCTACTAGTGAAAAAGTTTTTCCTAATATCCAACCTAAACCTCCCCCTCTGCAACTTGAGACCATTACTCCTTGTTCTGTCATCTTCTGCCACTGAGAACAGTCTAGATCCATCCTCTTTGGAACCCCCTTTTAGGTAGTTGAAAGCAGCTATCAAATCCCCCCTCATTCTTCTCTTCTGCAGGCTAAACAATCCCAGTTCCCTCAGCCTCTCCTCATAAGTCATGTGCTCCAGCCCCCTAATCATTTTTGTTGCCCTCCGCTGGACTCCCTCCAATTTATCCACATCCTTCTTGTAGTGTGGGGCCCAAAACTGGACACAGTACTCCAAATGAGGCCTCACCAGTGCTGAGTAGAGGGGGATGATCACATCCCTTGATCTGCTGGAAATGCCCCTACTTATACAACCCAAAATGCCATTAGCCTTCTTGGCAACAAGGGCACACTGTTGACTCATATTCAGCTTTTCGTCCACCGTAACCCCTAGGTCCTTTTCTGCAGAACTGCTACCCAGCCATTCGGTCCCTAGTCTGTAGCAGTGCATGGGATTCTTCCGTCCTAAGTGCAGGAGTAGGGCTGGGGAAGGCCAAGGGAGCTGGGGAGCTCTGGCCTGGAAAGCCCAGGGCCGGTGCAAGGATGTTTCGTGCCCTAGGCAAAACTTCCACCTTGCGCCCCCCCCCGCACCTCCTCCCTGAGGCGCCCCCCCCCCGTGGCAGCTCCGCACCCTCCGCCCTGAGGCACCTCCCCACCCCAGCTCACCCCTGCTCCACGCACGAGCACCCTGAGCACGCCATCGCTGCTTCACTTCTCCTGCCTCCCAGGCTTGTGGCACCTAAGCTGATTGGCACCGCAAGCCTGGGAGGTGGGAGAAGTGAAGGAGCCACGGCATGCTTGGGGAGGAGGTGGGGCAGGGGTGAGCTGGGACAGGGAGTTCCCCTGCGTGCTGCTACCCCCCTTAATTGCTGCAGGCGGCCCTCCCCGCGCTCCCTTGTCCCAGCTCCCTCTGCCTACATGCCGGCAGCAACTAGGGTGGCCGAAGATCTGGCCGCCACAGTCGCTGATGAAAAAAATGGTGCCCCCCCCAAATCCTAGCGCCCTAAGTGACTGCCTAGGTCGCCTAAATGGTTGCACCAGCCCTGGGAAAACCTCAGGCTGCGGCCTAGTCTAAAGCCACCTGGGTACTGGGGTGGCAGAGGGCAGCCCATGGGTAGGCCGAGGCAGCAGGTCCAGACCCAACCTTGCCTATGATGAGTGGCTTACAATGCAGTCTGCCCCAGTGCGCGAGGGTGAGTTGGTGACTGGCAGTAGCCTACAACTGAGGTGAGGTGGGGGTAGTGGGTGGGAGTTCCCCTGAGTGGGGAGACCTGGAGAAACTGGGGGTACTGCCAGGGGGCAGCACCCACTGAAAGGGTCACCCGGGGTCTAGGAGGGACATGGGGGCCAGCGGTAGCGTGACACTGGCTGACGGGGGGCTCGGGAGGCTGGACACTAATTCCCTGAGATGACCAGCAGGAGGAGCTGCTGGGTGAGTCTGTGCCAGGTTACATAACCCCTTTTCCACTGCTCCCCCTTCACAGGTTTCTTACTTTATTTTTGCCCCATTGAAAAAAACAAGGGAAGTTACAGCAGGAACACAAAGGCAAAGTCCAGTGTTCCTACTCTTGTTGCCACCCCTGGTCAGGGAGCTCAGCAGTCTCTATCTACCCCCAGTGCCGTCCATCCCTGGGTGATAGGGGGACCCAGGCCCACCCTCTCCTGTGGGTCCCAGCCCAGAGAGCCTGAGTGATGCAGTCAGGGACTGTGTTTAAATCACCTCCTGCTTCCTGCCACAGGGTCTTGGGTACCTCCTGCCTGGTAACCTTCTCTGATCCCCTCTGGCAGAGAACTGCCATCTGTGGGCAGCTCCTCCAGACCGCCTCTTCCCTGAGTCTCCCTGAAGCTCCCCTGGGCTGATCCTGGCCAGAGCTGAGACAGTCTGCAGGGCTATTGCCCCGAGGGTGTCTGCCAGGGCAGGGGCTGCGTCACCTCCCCCCAGGGCTCTGTCAGTGGGGGTCATACAGGCTGCGAGTTCGGGCCCTGGGGCCCTGGGCTGACTCCCTTCCTGGCCACCACTGGCCACTCTGTGAGCAACACGGGCCCTGGCGGCTGGCCCAGGCTAGGGGAAGTTCCAGGCACAGCCTGGTTCCTGGTAGGACTTGACACCACGGCACAGCCTGGCAGGGGCCGCCCGGCTGGGTGCAGCGTGAGCCTGAGTGACTCTAACATGTATCTAAACTCTTTGTAAGGGAACATCTACGCTGCGGCTGGGCCTGAGCTCCCAGTGGGGTAGAGAGACCCACCTGTGCTAGCTGAGCTCGAGGTCTTGCACTAAAACTAAGCAGTAGAGCTGGGCTAGCACAGGTGGCAGCTCAAGCCAGCTCCCGGGTACGTACCCCAGGAGTCCAGGCAGGCTTGTTCTCAGGCAGGAAACCCGAGCTGCCGCCTGGACTCCCCGTTATACTGCTATTCTTAGCATCCGAGCTCAAGGCAAGCTAACACTTCTGTCTGCCAGCACTGGGAAGCTCACTCCCAGCTGGGTGTAGACATAACCTGAGTGTGGTTTAAATGGTTCAGATCCCAGGGGCACAGAGATGTGGTCACAATTCAGTCCTGACACTTGCACCAAGGCTGGAGGCAATGAGGGTGGGCCACTGAATCGTGAAATCACTGGGGTCAGGGACTGCTCTGCTTATAGGAATATCCCCAGAGACCCCTCACCTGGGATATGTGTGGCTGGGAGATGGGGATACTTCCCCCGCAGTGATCAGTGGCCATTCATACCTAATTCAAAGGCTTTGCCTGCACTGGCTTCTTTTCCCTAATATGTCCTGTTATATGGGAGCATCCAAATGCCCAGCCAAGATGGGGCCCCATTGTGCTGGGAGCTGGACACAACAGTAGTGAGAGACCATCCCTGCCCAGGTGTAAGGGACCAGGGCATAGGCAGTCTTGCCTAGTGGTCACAGCTGGGCTGAGGTCTGCCTGCCAGGGATGGGGATCATTGGGCCAGAGTTAGAGAAATCACAAGGCCAGGCTCCATGAACAAGAGTCGGGGTCAGACTCAGAGACCAGAGGCAGTACCGGGTTAGAGCCAAGAGGCAGGAATCGGCGTCAGGGATCAGGAAACAAGGCAAAGTCCCGCAGAGTAGCAGGTGGTTGCCCAGACAACTTCTTGGGGCAACCCCTGGGGCTAAGTAGGGGCACTTGGCCAATCAGAGGCCTGCAGGGTACTGTCACTCTGGGTCTCCTGGGCGGTACTTTCTGTAGTGCCTACTCTCCCCAGTGCTCCCTGGTGCTCAGCTGACACTGCAGGAGTATTGGCCAACCCAGGTTCTAGTCCCCGGGTGTTTACACCTAGATAGTTTATTACAATTTCGATAGAGCCGAGAGTGCCACAGCTCTCAGCTGTGGTCTGGACGGCTTCTGGCAGTTCTGGGTTTTAGGCCGCTAATCCTGCTCAGAGCCAGGGCAGGTGAGGACTGTAGGGGAAATCCCTTCCCTTCTGGTCTATGTTGGGCAGCAGAGAAGCTTGTTACCTCCTCCTCACTGCCCCGTGGCACTGTCACTTCATCCCACTCACTCACTCCGCCGTCTGGTTTGCTATTTCTCCTGTTCCCAGGCCAAGCTACCAAGCACTCACAGGTGGGAAGCACTGGTGAGACCCCAAACACATACCCTGGCTTCTCTGATTCACATCCTCTCGCAGGCTTTGTCCCCGACCATTTCTTGTTTCTCTAGATGAGACATTTTCACAAATGTCAGAATGCCTTGGTGCTCAACATCATGATACAACCCTTTCTCCTCCCCAAAGTGCTTTAATGCCCATTCTCTCTCCCAGCCTCACTCCTGCCAGGCATTACAGACGTGTATCTCGTCCCATTGCACAGATTGGGATGCTGAGGTACAGACAGAGAAAATGACCTACCCCAGGTCACACGGCAAAGCGATGGCAGAGCTACAGAGAAAAGCCAACAGCTCTCACTCTCGCTGTCATCAGCAGACAACAAGCCCCCTGGGGGAGGGACAGAGCCCAGCAATTGGGGGGGGCGGGGGTGGAATTTTCATCGACACAGTTTTCAAGTTTGGTTTGTGGAATCATGAATCAATTTGGATGAACATTCTTTGCAAAAATATTTTGTTTTCCAAACCAAAAGCATCTCCCGTTTGTGGCGTCCCCTTAAACTGTCTCTTCGCACCCGAAGAGGAGACACTTTGATTTAGAAACGAGATAAGATGCTTCAGTCAGGGTACATAGTTGCTCCCCTTACTGATTTAAAGATAATAAAATACCAGTACAATTGACTCTTTCAGCCCTTACACAGCAGACCCCACTAACTGTATCTAACTGGGGCCGGGTGGGGCCAGGTCACCTAATCAAACATTCGGATACCCAGGGGAACGGGAAAGTGCGAGGCTGCAGCGCCACCTAGCGACCACAGGACAAATCGCCGGCTGCGGCACCTGTGTGCACTGGTGGTTCAGTTAACATGGAAAGCTGCATAATGCAAGGTTGGGAAAACGGGGGTCTGCTGCACTACATCATAATCTGCAATGACTCAACCCGATAGGACACCTCCTGTGCTACACTGCTACTAGTGACCTCTCAGACAGGTCCCCACAGCTCCCCAGGAGGCAGCTGTGAGAGGCTTGTTAACCCTAACCGACAGAGGGAGAAATGAAGGCTGAGAAAGGCGAAGGGCCTTGTCTTACATCCCAGAGCCTGTTTGCACAGAGTTGGGAACAGGACCCGGGTGTCCTGACTGTCAAACTAACCATCAGTCTGGAGTTTCACACAATGATCAGAACAAAGTGACCTCGAATGAGCTACAGACCAACCACCATTCACACTGATTATTCAGCACGTGTTGTAGAAGCACTAGACCATCCGAGAGAATCAGGAACGGCTCAGAGACAGCCAATGGCGAGAAGGAAGGAGAACAATTCACCAAGCAGATGATTGGTTCTGGCTTATTTGCTGGGCCTTAAAAGAGAACAACAAAGTCCTGAGTCTCCTCCCTGTCACTAGATCCCCTGCTCAGCCAATCCGCATTGAGACTCTGGCAGAGGCTGAGGGTTCCCCAGATGGCCCAGGGATGGCTCAGGTCACCAGTGAGGATCGCTCTCAGAGCAGTCTTTCTGTCCCATCTCTTTGGGATGGCCTCCCTCCACGAGGGCTAAAGAGCAGCCCCCCTCCTCGCCAGTCGAGGGAGGGAAGTAGGAAAAAGGGAAACCAAAAATGATGAACCCCAATGTCCCCCTGACTCTAATGGACAAAGGCCTAGGTGGTAAAAAAAATCTCCCATCTTAACCTAGTGTTTTCCATGCCTTGAATTTGGCCAGCACCAGGTGGGTCAGGCTGCCTAGGTACGAAACCTCTCTGGGGCTCTTACCTGCTCCACAGGGACGTCTGTCTTCTCGCTCAATTAGCCGTGGGAAAGGGGAAAACTCCAAGGAGGCTCCTCCTCGCGCTCACAGGCATGATCCAGAATCCTCTCTCAGTCCTCAAGGAGAGACCTAAAGAAGGTGACTCTCCGCAGCAAAGCCACGGGGGTCTCTGAGATCTCCCCAGCCCTGCAGCCTGTCTTACCTGGCTGTTGTCATGGACGCTCTGTGAGATCACCGCCTCCCAACCTACTTTGACCAATCAGCTGAGGTGCTGCAAAAGGCCCTTGTGAGGTCACCGCCACACTCACCCCTGCCCTGCAGGGCTAATGTCCTGCCCCTGGCCAGCCCCTTTGCATGTTTGAGCTGCTTTCCCTGTGACACCCCCACGCACTCAGGGTTAGTGCTGGGGATCAAGCAGGCAGCACATGGAAACCTCAGAGGCTCTCAATGTGCCACACTCAGTTTTGCAGAGATTTGGAGACTAAGGCCAGAAGAGATGGTTAGATCATCTCATCTGACCCCTCTGCACATCACAGGCCTCCTGTGTGGTGCAGTAGCGAGTTTTGGACCAAAGCAGACTCCAGAAACGCAACTCCTCAAGGGATGGAGAAAGCACCACTTCCCTTGGTAGTCTGGAGGAAATTGATGCTGTGGGGGGCAGGGAATTCACCCCAAGGCCACACTTGTGAGTCTGTATCATAACAGGCATGCACAACAGCACTGCACAAAGTTTGTACACGTCACCTTAGCTCTGATGGTTCCTAACGTGTAAAGGCCTGGTCTCCATGGTGTTCTTTGTGCTTCTAGAACTAGTTTGGGGAGAGATGCACTAATTTATTTGTTATAGTGAGGGGACCCCCTGGGGTGCAACCTGGAGCTGGGGTACCGCTGAGCCCTCTGTCTCCCCAGCCTGGGCTCCCTCTCACACTGCTGCTGGGAGAAGATGCAGATCGCTCCCAGCCCTGCACTCACACAAACCTTTGCACAGGCAGGGACACACCCAGCTGCAGGGACTATGAAGCTTCTCCCCAGCTCCCAGCCTAGGTCCCCGGTGCTGCAGTGTCTTGCCCTGGCCAAAAGCCTGACAGTATCAGTTTATTCCCCAGTCTGCCCCTCCCTCCAAGTGGAGAGGATCATGCACCAGTCTCTGGTCCTGAGCAGGTGCCCCAAGCACATAAAGCAAAACACAGGGTTTTAGGGGGAAATAGAACACACATTTATTAACTGCGCAAAGATAGGCTTGAAGTGATTATGAGCAATGAGCGTACAGCTCAATGCAGGTTACCCAAGAACTGACCCAAAAGAACCCTCTGCTTTGGCCCCAGCGGCAGATCTGGCCCAGAGCTGAGGGCAGGTGCTTCCCTGGGGCTGTGAGAGCTGAAGCTCCAGACTCACTTTCCTGCTCAGCCCCAGCCCTTTCCCCCAGGTCTCTCCCCTCACCGGCAGGCTCCGGTTCAGGGGCTGGCTCCAGCCACCGCAAAGAGTCCGAACCCTCCCCGCCCCGCAGAGCTGGGCACAAAGGGGGCTAATGCAGATCTCTCCCCATACAGACCCGGCTGGGGGCAGCAGCAGCCCAGGCACCCACCGCCCCCCCGCCCAGCAGCTGATTTGTGCAGCAGCCGCCAGACTCCAAATGCCCTGCACCGGACACACCCGCCGGGCTCACAGCTCCTCCCCACCCTCCCATGGTGTGATGGGCTCATGCAGGAGTCTGGACTCCTACCAGCTCAGTTCAACTCTCCATGGGACCATCTGGTGCCCTGTTGGCTTGTGGCCAAGCCCTGGAATCTCTGCTTCTTTCTCTGGAGTTGTGCAAGAGCAAGTCTTTCCCCTCCTCCGGTGAGTTGATCCCACTGGAGCCAGGCCTCGGTCTGGCCGGCTTGACGGAATGGCCGCAATGGGCTGGGCCCTAGAACTTGACACCCTGGCTAGAGATGCTGCAGTCCTGTCGGGTGACCTGAGGGTTGCAATTCTCGCAGCTTCACCAAATGCCCACAGGTTTGGCCCTTGCACTTGCTGCCGCGCTTTGGCTCTTGCCCACAGGGCGCGTAACGAAAGGAGGGCCAGGCCCAGGCTTGATAGCCAGGGACAGGAGGGAGGGAGGAAGAGCCCCAGGCTGGAGCCCAGCACAACTTCCTCCTCTGGGCCCCTCGAGCAGAGTCAGCTGGTGCTGACAGCTCCAAGGGAAGCTTAAAAGCCACAGAGCGACCGAGGGTGGGGCAAGAGGAGGGGAGGACCATGCCCGCGTGTGGGCTGCAGACAGCCACAAAGACACCAGCCAGCCTGCTCCCTGGCACACCAGACACCCACTGAAAGGCACCCGCAGACCAGCATGGGGGGCAGCTGCTGATGCTCTGTGGCCAACAGCAGAAGACGGTAGGAAAGCAGGGCCTGCCCCGCTGCTGGGACCTCTTACCGTTCCCGCTCCAAGGTTGCTCATTTTGGCAGTGGGGCAGGAGATTTTCCCCAAGGGGCTTTTCCCCAGCTGGCGGGAAGCAGAGAAACACACAGGCTCCAAAGGTGGCATTTAGCAAGCCCCATCAAGCGGCGGGACAGGCGCACGTTTGGAAGAGGGAAACTGCTCTGCACGTTAGCCGGGCATCCGCCCATTTCTTTGGCACGTCAGGAATGGCAAAGGTGCAGGACTTTGTCAGGGAGGCTTAAGCATGGGGGATTGGGGTGCGGCAGACTGTATAGGTGCGATTTAGTGGCCCCGTGGCACAGGAGGGAGGTCGAGGAAAAGGAATCCTGCTGGTAGGCAGTGGACTTGGAGAAAAAGAGGAAGGGAACTGGGGACTTATTTTTTTGGTCTCTCTTTTGCCTTCCTGCCTCCTTGCCCTTGTGGGGGAGGGTGTAAAGGCTTTCAACAAGCCTGAGCTAGCTCAGCCTGTATGCACACCAGGATCCTACTCTGCGGGTCTATGGTTTGAGCCCTTGTCTGGCCACTCACCCCTTCAATTGCCTTGTGCGCCACAAGCTCAAATGGTTTTCCAGAACCACACAGATTCCCAGAAGCAACTGGCAATTTCCTGGAAAAACCCCTTTCTCCTGCCAAGTCCTTTGGAATCAGGAGAGAGGAGCAGGCCCAGGAAGCCCCGTCTCCAGCTGACCACAAGCACTGTGGGGCCAGGTGCTGGGAAAGCCAAGGGGCAGAGACAGCAGAGGAGAGAGAGGGAGAAGCAAAGGGTCCAAGTGTAAAGGGGGGCATGGTCCCTATATTGTGGCACATTTTTCTGGCTTATACACACCCCCAGTGGAATGGGCTAGCTAGGATGTGAGTCCTCACTCCCACTCCCTTTACCCAGAGGCCTACCTGACCTCGAGGACTCTCCTTCTACTCTGTGTGTGGCAAAGTCCTTGTAACCCTGGTAAGGCTGGGCCCAGGGTGTCTGGGGGTTCGACCTCCAATCTTGTTGTGGTCACTTAGAACAGGGGCTAGGGTGTCCCTACTCTGGGGTTCTCTCTCTGCTCTGGCCACTCCCCTAAACCAGTGGAGCTGCTGCATCTGCACCTGGATCCAACCCTCTAACCAGGATCCTAGATGATTTCAGCTACTACTGGCTGCGATGGGAATCGAGACAGCACAGACTAAAGGTGGGGGCCTGAGAGCATCTCCAGGCAGCTCGCCGCGTTTCGCAGGCAGGGCCAGATTAAGGTCAAGAGGGGTCTAAGGCTAACGGGAGGGAAGGGCCTAAGCATGAATTACATCTAGCAGGGAAATTGGGAAGTCACCACACGGAGTGTGGTTCAGTTGACGGTGAGTCCCTCAGCCAGGCGATTGCAAAGCACCGTCTGCTGCCCTTGAGTCATACAGCCAGGATAACAGCCCTTTAGTGTCCTGCCCCCGATAACAAAGTGACTTGTGAGCCAGCACCAGCCAAAAGTGGCCATTTGGGCAAAGCAGCCCCCTCGTGCTGAGCACCAAGGCAGGGTGGGTGTGTCCATGCAGAGGAGGTCGGCTCCTGAAGTCCTGTTCCCAGGACCGACCCTTGGGGCACTCCGCTTCATACCAGCTGCAAACTTAGACATGGAGCCATTGATCACCACGTGTTTGAGCCCGACAATCTAGCCAGCTTTCTAGCCACCTTATAGTCCATTCATCCAGCCCATACTTCTTTAACTTGCTGGGCAGGAATTACTGTGGGAGACTGTATCAAAAGCTTTGCTAAAGTCAAGGAATAACATGTCCACTGCTTTCCCCTCATCCACAGATCTTGTCCACCACCTGGTTCTCATAGTCACATGCTTCCACGGGCCACTTTCCTCACCCAGCAGCCTCCCCTCAGAGTTCTCCAGTCCGGCTTGTATCTGCGAGTCTTCACTTTTCCCTTCAGCCTCCTCTCTCCTTCCCCCCCCGCCATCTGCTCAAATCCCCTTCAAACCTCAACCAGAGTTGCCACCTGCATCTCCAAACCTTGAATCTTCCATCAGCCTTATCAGGTGGCACTTCATACAAATGAAGCTCTTTTTCAGGTACCTGTTCCAGGATAAGGTACAATTCCACAGCTTCCACATCCAATCAGCTTCATTGTCGCTTCCCTTCCTGGGGTCTCTACCACTGCTGCCTCTGTAGCTGTCACAGCCTCCCACCCTAAATGCCTGTCAAGGAGAAAAAGGGAAAACACACACACAAAACAAAACCAGAACACCACATACTCCCTTCCCCACACTCCCCTGACAAACTCCCACTCAAACTCCCCTGTGCCCACCTATGTTTGTGACTCCTGGACTCCTGTCCTGCTGGCTGACTCCTTGTCTGCCTTTATAGGCCGCATAATCAGGGCTCTGCTGTGATCAAAGGCTCGGCTATTCTCAGAGCACACTGCCCATTACCAGTCCCTGCAAACTAACACACACACCACTCTCCTGGTGTTGGGAGGGGAACAGGAGAAAGGACAAACAAAGCAAGAGATGACGAGAACGGAGGGAGGGAGGGAGGGATGGACAAAGGAAAAGGTGAAATAAAAAGGACAAACCCTAATGTCCCCAGTGATTCTAAGGGACAAAATCTAGGTGCGGAATAAAATTCTGCCTCCTTAAGTTCGTGTTTTCCTTGCCTAGAATTCAACTGTCACCAGATGGAGCAGACTGAACAGGTTCTTCTTCGAGTGATTGCTCCTATGCATTCCATGTAGGTGTGCGCGCCGCGCGTGCACAGCATCTCGGAACTTTTTTACCCCAGCAACTCCGGCGGGCCGGCTGGGCGCCCCCTGGAGTGGCGCCGCTATGGCGTCTGTCATATACCCCAGCCGGCCCGTCCGCATCCTCAGTTCCTTCTTCCCGCCCGTGACAGCCAGTTGGAACTGTGGAGTGCTCCTTTAGTCCTCCACACCCTAGCAGTTTTCTCTCCGTTTTTTGTACATAGTTAGTCAGTTTACTCATAGTTTAGTTAGTTAAAAGTAGTTTTTAAGGAATTAGGGGGGTTTCCCCTCCTTTTTCCTCACCGGTGTGGGTTCATGCCCCAGACACCGGGATTCAAGCCGTGCTCGGCTTGTCAGTGGCTGATAGCCTGTTGGGGACGCTCACGATTCCTGCCTTCGCTGTTTGGGGGAATCTCATCGCACGGATAAGTGCCCCATTTGTGCAGCCTTTAAGCCGCGGACTAGGAAGGAGCGGGACTCCAGGCTTAAACAGCTCCTGATGGAGTCGGCGCTGCGCCCATGGCACCGATCCCAGCTGCGCCAAAATCGTCTTCGGTCCGCAGCGCACCGGCGGCACCGAGCCGGCACAGCTCGGAAGCGTCCCGCCCGCCAAAACCGGCACCAGCATCCCGGCACTGCTCCCCGTCTCCGTGCGCAAGAAGAAGGCGACGGCGACGGCGAAGATTTCAACTTCGGGGCCGATCACCCAGCCACTGCCAACACCTGCGGCACCGGCTGTGGTGGTGCACTCACAGTGCACGGGTCCGGCAGCTTCCGGCACCGGAAGAGCCGTTGAGCCCGGCCCCCCCCTGCTCCCCGGCACCGCCCCGAGGTCGAGCTTCAGGACTTCCTCCCGAGTACGCCCGAGACATACTCGCGCAGGCGAGGGAGCTTATCAGGCTTTGGACAGAGGCGCCGAGCCTCCAGGCCCACCCAAGCACCGCCGGTTGCGGGCTGTTACCCTCGTACGGGCAATGCCGCGCCAAGATGAGACGCCCAGGGCTGCCGAGGAATCATCCGACATCGAGTCAAGGGAACTTCAGTCGGATCCCCAGCTCTCGCAGCCGGTCATATCGTTCCCGCCAGACCCTAGGGTCCCGACCGATCCGATCAAGGCCGGCCACGGGACTGTATTCAACCGTCTCGGCACCGGTCCTCACTCTCGGTACCTAGAGCTCGGCCATCGAGGTACCGATCTCGAAGCCCCAGTCGCCGGTACCATTTTCCAAAAGGGCGAAAGGTCCGCCTCTCTAGAACCACTCACCCCTTACCCCCCCTCTCGCATCCAGTGAGCGACCAGCCAGAGCAGTCTTTTCCTCCCGGCACCAGTGACCGTTTTAGCGCCCTCTTTCGGCACCGTGACCGCAGCCGCTATCCCAACAGGCGCCGTGAACCGCAAGCCACACCAGGCGCCACGATCCTGCACAGCCCTATCCCCGGCACCGGAAAGTACCACAGCCGGTCGCCGCCCGCGGCCTCCTTTGGCCATCCGATGTGCGACCCGATGGTCCCGGTCGTTGTTACCGGTACCCACGAGGACAGGCACCGACCCACTAGGCAAAACCGGCCAGCAGACCTGTGTCAGGCCGTCGGACGGGGCACTCTTTGAGCGCACTTCTGGCCCCCCAGTGGGTCAACGCCAGCCCTACCGTCGCGTCCCAGGTTTGCAGCGGAGCGTGGTCTCAGGTACGGACACCCCGGGACACCCCTAATGGTCCACAACAGTTGGGATTCTGGATTCTGGGTTCCCTGGGGTCCTACAGCACGAGGCACAGGGCACTGCCCTTGCCCCTCCCAGCTGCGGCCACCGGGTTCAGAGCGTCGGCGGTGCCAGAGAAGCGACTGTCAGTAGACCCCCGCCATCGCCAACCAGGCCCTGGGACTTCTGGTACCGCTGGCTGGCCGGTATCAATCAAGCTTCGGATACTCATAGACGCGCCTCGCTCCAACACTAGAAGAACGAGCCGCCACCAGGAAACCGACGGGCCCAGGTCATATCTTTCATCCTCGTCGCCCCCTGAACCTAGGCTGTCGCAGGGTCCGTCGACGGTGTGACCCCCGCCCCGCCGATAGACTTAAGAGCGCATCAGGACTCTGCTTCGTCCGGGTCGCGCTCAGTCCATCAGGGACCTCCTGGGTGGCGAGAGGTCGTGGAAAATGATCGACCCCTGTCCACCAATGTCATCGGGTCTGAAGACCCCCGTGTGAAGTGGCGCTCGCACCCTTCATTCGCTACGATCCAGCGTAAACGGCCACCACCATTCTGGCAAACGCCGGCGTCCAATCCACGCCCCACTCCCACGAGGCGTAGAGCGCAAGTACTTTCGGTTCCCCCCACGGGGTACGAGTACTTGTATACCCATCCAAACCCCGGCACTCTCCTAGTCGTCCAGTTACCAGTTGACCGTCCTACGATACTGCCGACGAGCGCCACGGTCCAAACCTGCAGCAGCTCCCGCAAGTCCAAGGACGCTGCAGAATTGCGCTATGGACCTCCTGGGGAGTGCTCGCCAAGGTCTATTCGGCGGGGGGGCCTGCTAAATGCTGCCGCATTGCCAAATCATAATGTCAGTCGGGCAGTTTGGGCTAGCCAGGTACACCTATCGAGGATGCTTGCTCTCCCGCTCTCCCAAAATTCACTGAACTTGTTCCTCTGCGGCCTCCCGCCAGGAGTAACTACCGCCCTCCTCGGGAGGGACGGATACGAAGTCTCAGCGCGCTACCCCGCGCGTTTCCTCCATCCAGGTTCCTGCGCTGGACTCGGGCGGACTCTGGAGCCCGCCACCCTCGCCTCCGGGGTGAACTATGCGCCCGCATTTCCCCTGGCTACAGTCTTCCAACTTGGCCCCGGAAGTGCAGTACAACCCTCCAGGATCCTGCCGTTTGAAACACAAGGGCTGTTTTTCCGAAAAGAACTGACTCACCGGAATAACATACCCTTAAGGACGGATCCGTCGTTGCTATTCCGAACCCTGGGAATGCACACTGGCCGGCGACCCAGAGACAGTCAGTCTCCGCAGACAGCCTTCCCGGCCATTTTACTCAGGGCCAGGTCCCTGGCCCAATAACAGGCCGCCGGAACAATCCGACTCGACGGCGACCATCAGGGCAGCAGGCGCAACCAGTCGCAGGCGCCCCCTTAAGTCCCCCCAAGGGGCCTAAGCAGGTGTTTTGAATGGGACTGCCCGAGGACGGCCCATCAGTTCTCTCCAATGGATCCTTTCCCCGTTGTGTTCCATCCGCCTTTCCCATTTCCTCCCGGCTTGGTCCCGCATAACATCGGACAGCTGGGTCCTGCATACGGTCCAATCCGGTACCGCCTCCAGTTTGTTTTCGCCCGCTCCTTCCCATCCACCCTCCCTTCCCTTC
>NC_059094.1:21483018-21645518 GCF_020497125.1 Mauremys mutica | reverse complement strand
AGACCCAAACAACCCCAACCCTAGACCCAAACAACCCCAACCCTAGACCCAAACAACCCTAGACCCAAACAACCCCAACCCTAGACCCAAACAACCCCAACCCTAGACCCAAACAACCCTAGACCCAAACAACCCCAACCCTAGACCCAAACAACCCCAACCCTAGACCCAAACAACCCTAGACCCAAACAACCCCAGACCCAAACAACCCCAACCCTAGACCCAAACAACCCCAACCCTAGACCCAAACAACCCCAACCCTAGACCCAAACAACCCTAGACCCAAACAACCCCAACCCTAGACCCAAACAACCCCAACCCTAGACCCAAACAACCCCAACCCTAGACCCAAACAACCCTAGACCCAAACAACCCCAACCCTAGACCCAAACAACCCCAACCCTAGACCCAAACAACCCCAACCCTAGACCCAAACAACCCCAGACCCAAACAACCCCAGACCCAAACAACCCCAACCCTAGACCCAAACAACCCCAACCCTAGACCCAAACAACCCTAGACCCAAACAACCCCAACCCTAGACCCAAACAACCCCAACCCTAGACCCAAACAACCCTAGACCCAAACAACCCCAGACCCAAACAACCCCAACCCTAGACCCAAACAACCCCAACCCTAGACCCAAACAACCCCAACCCTAGACCCAAACAACCCTAGACCCAAACAACCCCAACCCTAGACCCAAACAACCCCAACCCTAGACCCAAACAACCCCAACCCTAGACCCAAACAACCCTAGACCCAAACAACCCCAACCCTAGACCCAAACAACCCCACACCTAGACCCAAACAACCCCAACCCTAGACCCAAACAACCCTAGACCCACTAAAACACAGACCCAAACAACCCCAACCCTAGACCCAAACAACCCCAACCCTAGACCCAAACAACCCCAACCCTAGACCCAAACAACCCAAGACCCAAACAACCCCAACCCAAGACCCAAACAACCCCAAACCCAGACCCAAACAACCCCAACCCTATACCCAAACAACCCTAGACCCAAACAACCCCAGACCCAAACAACCCCAACCCTAGACCCAAACAACCCTAGACCCAAACAACCCCAGACCCAAACAACCCCAACCCTAGACCCAAACAACCCCAACCCTAGACCCAAACAACCCCAACCCTAGACCCAAACAACCCTAGACCCAAACAACCCCAACCCTAGACCCAAACAACCCCAACCCTAGACCCAAACAACCCCAACCCTAGACCCAAACAACCCTAGACCCAAACAACCCCAACCCTAGACCCAAACAACCCCAACCCTAGACCCAAACAACCCCAACCCTAGACCCAAACAACCCTAGACCCAAACAACCCCAGACCCAAACAACCCCAACCCTAGACCCAAACAACCCCAACCCTAGACCCAAACAACCCCAACCCTAGACCCAAACAACCCTAGACCCAAACAACCCCAACCCTAGACCCAAACAACCCCAACCCCAGACCCAAACAACCCCAACCCTAGACCCAAACAACCCCAGACCCAAACAACCCCAACCCTAGACCCAAACAACCCCAACCCTAGACCCAAACAACCCCAACCCTAGACCCAAACAACCCTAGACCCAAACAACCCCAACCCTAGACCCAAACAACCCCAACCCCAGACCCAAACAACCCCAACCCTAGACCCAAACAACCCCAACCCTAGACCCAAACAACCCCAACCCTAGACCCAAACAACCCTAGACCCAAACAACCCCAACCCTAGACCCAAACAACCCCAACCCTAGACCCAAACAACCCTACACCTATACACAAACAACCCTAGACCCAAACAACCCCAACCCTAGACCCAAACAACCCCAACCCTAGACCCAAACAACCCCAACCCTAGACCCAAACAACCCCAACCCTAGACCCAAACAACCCCAACCCTAGACCCAAACAACCCTAGACCCAAACAACCCCAACCCTAGACCCAAACAACCCTAGACCCAAACAACCCCAACCCTAGACCCAAACAACCCCAGACCCAAACAACCCCAACCCTAGACCCAAACAACCCCAACCCTAGACCCAAACAACCCTAGACCCAAACAACCCCAGACCCAAACAACCCAACCCTAGACCCAAACAACCCCAACCCTAGACCCAAACAACCCCAACCCTAGACCCAAACAACCCTAGACCCAAACAACCCCAACCCTAGACCCAAACAACCCTAGACCCAAACAACCCCAACCCTAGACCCAAACAACCCTAGACCCAAACAACCCAACCCTAGACCCAAACAACCCTAGACCCAAACAACCCCAACCCTAGACCCAAACAACCCTAGACCCAAACAACCCCAACCCTAGACCCAAACAACCCTAGACCCAAACAACCCCAACCCTAGACCCAAACAACCCTAGACCCAAACAACCCCAACCCTAGACCCAAACAACCCTAGACCCAAACAACCCCAACCCTAGACCCAAACAACCCTAGACCCAAACAACCCCAACCCTAGACCCAAACAACCCTAGACAACATCGTTACCTGCCATTTAAGCCCACCCTCCAATGCTCTGACAATTACCTCCAATGGTACAGGCACTTGTCCGAACTGTGCTTCACAGCTACTTTGCAACCAAGGAAACACGGGGACACAGATTCTCTGCTGGACTACACAATGCTTTATTTATTCAACCAGGCATCCATTACAGTAAGAGCTTGCAAATATTGGACACTATGTATTACTGCATGTGTGTGCAGTCCTGTACAAATAAACCACCATACAACAAATCAGTAACACGAACATTAACATAAGCAACCCTGGCATTTCACTTCCATATACTTCTACATATCCCCCATCACATGTCCAAAACCATGCATCTATTGTGAGAGACAGGAATGGGACTTGACTGTACCTCCCCTAGCAACTGGCCAGCATGCTCCCTCTATAGCACCTCCATGTACAAAATGTTAAGTCAAAGACTGTCCGGGACAGTCCCAACCATGGTACAGTGCAGCGAAACAGCCAAAAGGCTGACAAATTTGTTATAACGTCAGCCTTCCGGCTGTTTGACTGCACTGTACCATGGTTTCAAAAATCACTGCAGTGATTTAGCACGCTACAATGTGGATGACTAAGGGGGTCATCCAATCACAACCAAAACTATACATTACAACATAACAAATACAGGATACACAGCAATATGAACAAAATTCACAAACACTTCGGGATGCCCCAATAAATGATACAACCCTCAACTGTGTCCTCTTGCAACTTTGATGGCTAGAACATTCCAAGTGGCAAACAAACCATTCATTTCATAAAACAATTGCATTTTGTGCAAGTACTTATGTGGTGATGTTCCTGTAACTGACCAAACAAATGAACCCACCCTCTCCAATTCGAATCACAGAAATGACAATAATGCCATTTCATGATATAGTTGCTCAGGTATCTACCGGAACACAGTGACATCAGCCCCACTGCTCTACTACGTTCTAGCCATCAAACAGACAACACTTCACATCTGGACCCAAATAATACAATATCAAAGCCCGATTGCTCCAAACGACGCACACCGAAGTCTTCTCCAGAGACGTTGATACTTTCCGACCACAGAGATGGAAATGGATTCCTATGAGAATAAGAGAAGAATTCACAGGTACAATGACTTTGGATCAAATGCTAAACATCTCAGTTTCTACAACAAAAGTACATGTGATGCCCATTGACATGCACCCAGTGACATACATTTCCCATCTCCAACATCAAACAGAACAACAAATGACAAATACTTAACTTGCAAACTTGACATCAAATCCACTTCCATTTTGGGAATAAGTACTTCATGTCCCCCACAGGCATACTTCTACTTCACTTGTTCTTTGCCCAACTGGACCCCCATCTTCACACAACCTACAATGATATAAACATTTCATGATGCTCACAGTACACACTGACTGACACCATGAAGACCATCTCAAACCATCTGCAATTACACACCCAGCACCTATTTCTGCATCACTCTTTTCCATTCCCCCACAAGCAAATGCAACACCAACTGCATAGACCGTGACACCTTCTTTTACAGATTATCGATACTAGTACCCCAACATGTACATCCACATACGTGCATCACAAAGCGAGCAAGACTTTAAAAGAACAGCACACGATACAAAACACAGAAAAATATAACCAGATACTCACTCTTTTTCCACCAGATGGGGCCTCACATCTATCCTTCTTTCACAAACTGCACCCCTCGAAGCCTCTGAAGGATCTCCAAACACAAAATAATAATCCAACAAGGACTCAAAGTCAAACCCACAGACAATGCAACAAATCCCACCCTATTTCTTCAACAAACCATCTACGGGAACACAGGGATCACCAGTCATGAGATTCCCTCACCCTCCCTTGAACTGCAACTCTCAGTCCCATTACATATTTTCCACACTCGCCTGCCCACCGATACCCCTTCCCTGAGGAATATCAACACATCTCCATACCTACATCACACAATATATTCAAGGAAAGCTACTCAACATTTTAGGGCAAACACGACAACACTCTCACTAACCACCCACCTAAGTCCAACCTTCTTCTAGAGAACAAGCAACAACTTAACCCAAATATTGTCTTCTCCATCTGTTGTCTCACACACAAAACTGGTGATGAACCCATTCATCATAAGCCCACCTTATCTAACACAGAAAAGACCACACTCCCATCAACAGGATTGCACTAAAAGCTCTAACTTAACACTTACCTCATGGATGCAAACAGCTCCTCTGTGCCCACTGGCACCATACTTACAAGAACCCATGTAAACCAAATGGGGCACACTTGCTACGGCCCATTCCCTCAGTTCTGGACTCAAATACCCCTGTGGCACACAAACAATAAACACCAGATTAATGCTAATGGACACAACACCACAATACCACACTCCCTTTGCTAAACTAACCTATTGGACACCCCGAAAGAGCCCCAGCACATTCCTACCTACAATGAAGCAGCAACCAACTACTTCTATACATTTAAAATCAACAGGCAAAATACTCACATTTACACAATACTCATGGCCCTTTCCCAACACTGACAGGGGCCCATCGGTAATTAGGATGCTCACATCCTCCTCAGAAAACCAACACCCAATAGAGGACAGACAAACAGGATAGTGGTGATCGGTGATGCAAACCCAGTGCCATGTATGAAAGAAGAAGGGAGAATGGAGCATCTCTAGTTACAGACAGGTCACTCTTCCATCAGTCAACTTCCTCCAGGGAAAACTCCCACTCCCATTCAATAAGCTGCCTCATGAACCCATTATAAACAGGCACGCTTTAGAGGACTCCCATCCCTACAGCCTCAACAGCATACATACTTTTTGACCATCAAACCCTCCAGCAGATACTTAACTTTGACAGCCACTCCCAATCGCCTTTTCCTTTGTACATGGGCCTTCGCTCCCATACATCAACATCTGTACAGCAGTGCAGTGACAGTCAAACAGATGTAGTCACAACCCTCCACAGAATGACACAACACGATACCAGATCTGCATGCATCTGCAAATACAAACAAAGCTCAACTGCAACCCTACTCACAAAATGCCCAGCTACACAATTCAAAAGAGGACCTCAACTACATACTGCTTCCTGAAGAAAAGGAATATCTACTACAAATTACACCCCACACACACACACACACAGACAAGCACCCACCCACCCCAGACACTCATCCACATATTACTGGCCCTCCCCACATCCCACCACAACAAGGGCCCTTCGCTAACTAGGATGCTCACATCCTCCTCGGAAAACCACAACCATGTAGAAGACGTATAAAGGATGAAGTGGTGAACTGCCATGCAAACCCAGTACCATGTGAGAAAAAAGAACTGAGAATAGAGCATCTCTAGTTACAGATGGGTCACTCTCCCAGCAATCAACCTTCGTCCATGGAAAACACACACTCCCTCCATACAACAAGCTCCCACCCACCCCTTACGTGCCCATTAAGAATAGACATAGTTTAGAGGACTCCCATCCATAAACGAGAAGCCTCAACATCTCAAATACTTCTGACCATCAAAGCCGTCAGCAAATACTTAACTTTGACAGCCACTCCCACTCTCAATATCTTCTTTTTCTTTCTACAGAGGCCTTCCCTCCCATACATCGACATCTGTACAGCAGTGCAGTGACAGTCAAACAGATGTAGTCACCATCCTCCACAGAATGACACAACACGATACCAGATCTGGAAGCATCTGCAAATACAAACAAAGCTTAACTGAAAAACCGACTCACAAAGCACCCAACTACACGGTATGAAAGATGACCTCACCTCCATACTGCTTCCTGAACATAAGGAATATCTACTACACATTACACTCTACTCAGAGAAGCACCCACCCACCCTAGACACTCTCATCCACATATTGCTGGCCCTCCCCACGTCCCACCACGACAGGGGACCGTCTCTAACTAGGATGCTCACATCTTCCTCAGAAAACCACAACCATGTAGAAGATGGAGAAAAGATTAAGTGGTGACCTATCATGCAAACCCAGTGCCGTGTAAGAAAAAAGAACTGAGAACGGAGCATCTCTAGTTACAGACGGGTCACTCTCGCAGCAATCGACCTTCCTCCAAGGAAAGTGCACACTCCCTCCGTACAGTAAACTCCCCAATGCATCCATTAAGAATAGGCAGAGTGCAGAGGACTCCCATCCCTAACCAAGGATCCTCAACAGCTCAAATACTTCTGACCATCAAACCATTCAGGAGATACTTAACTTTGACGGCCACTCCTGCTCTCAAGAACGTATTTTCCTTTCTCCAAGGGCCTTCGCTGCCATACATCAATAGCCATACAGCGATGTAATGACTGTAAAGGAGACGTAGTCACAACCCTCCATGGAATCAGATCCTGTACCAAGTAGTCTTGACACATCTGCAAATAAAAACAAAGTTTGACAGCAAACCTCAGTTATAAACTCGACTCACAAAGCTCCTAACTGCACAATATGAAAAATGACCTCCCCTCCATATTGCTTCCTGAAGAGAAGGAATATCTACTACACATTACACTCCACTCAGAGAAGCACCCACCCACCCTAGACACTCTCATCCACATATTGCTGGCCCTCCCCACATCTCACCACAACAGGGGACCGTCTCTAACTAGGATGCTCACATCCTCCTCAGAAAACCACAACCATGTAGAAGATGGAGAAAAGATGAAGTGGTGACCTATCATGCAAACCCAGTGCCGTGTAAGAAAAAAGAACTGAGAAGGGAGCATCTCTAGTTACAGATGGTCACTCTCGCAGCAATCGACCTTCCTCCAAGGAAAGTGCACACTCCCTCTGTACAGTAAACTCCCTAATGCACCCATTAAGAATGGGCAGAGTGTAGAGGACTCCCATCCCTAAACAAGGATCCTCAACAGCTCAAATACTTCTGACCATCAAACCATTCAGGAGATACTTAACTTTGACGGCCACTCGTGCTCTCAAGAACGTATTTTCCTTTCTCCAAGGACCTTCGCTGCCATACATCAATAGCCATACAGCGATGTCATGACTGTCAAGGAGACGTAGTCACGACCCTCCATGGAATCAGATCCTGTACCAAGTAGTCTTGAGACATCTGCAAATAAAAACAAGGTTTGACAGCAAACCTCGGTTATAAACTCGACTCACAAAGCTCCTAACAGCACAATATGAAAGATGACCTCACCTACATACTGCTTCCTTGAGAAGGAACACCTACTACTAATTGCACCCCACCCCTCAGAGCACCCCGCCCCAAACACTCATCCACACAGAAAATAGCTACACCTCTACCCACTCATGCCCCTCCCCCTTTCCCTACACTACAGGGGCCTGTCGCTAACTAGGATGCTCACATCCTCCTCAGAAAACCACACCCATGTAGAGGAGAACACAATGATGAATTGGTGACCGGTCATGCAAACCCACTGCTGTGTAAGAGAGAGGAATTGAGAATGGAGCATCTCTAGTTACAGACAGGTCAAGCTGCCAGCAATCAATCAATCAATCTCCATACAACAAGCACCCACCCACCACTCACAGGCCCATTAAGAATAGACAAACTTATGGGAGTTCTCTAAAGTAATGAAAGTCTCAACATCACAAATGCTTCTGACTATCAAACCCTTTCGCATATACTGATGTTTGGAAATTGGACAGGAGCTCTCCCTCTCAACGTCCCCTTTGCCTCGGTAGACAAGCCTTCACTCCCATATGTTGAAATCACTCACAAACATACAGCACCAACATGACAGTCAAAAATAAAAATATTCACAACCTTTCATGTCACAAGGCAACTTGGTACCAGATCTGGATACAGCTGCAAATATGAAGGAGGCTTATGACAAAATACAGAAGGTTAAGACACAAAACTCTTACTAAATATTACAATTTCCTCAGACTGGTCCCCACCTAACCCAAACAGAATACTGCAATTCTTCTACAACAGTCCAACACCACAGATGTGCCACTGGTACTGGATACGGGAGTTTAACAGATGCTCTATCAGAAACAACCCCCCAATGTCTTCCCTCCCAATGACAATTAAAATCATAAATCAAACACACTATGAACAACCTGAAATGAAATAAAAACACATTACACAGCAATAAGACAAGGAAAACAGTACATTAACCACAAATACATGTCATCATTACCCTGTATCAATACTCACCATGACTAAAAACACCCACAGAAGCACCTAGACACATCTCTTTGGACCACCACAAAGCTGAATGACTTCAGGTGACAATACACCAGCTTATATACTGCCTAAGCTCCACCCCCTCCATTTCCCAGCATGCCTTAGAAGCCAAAGGCAGCTATAAATACAGACTCAGGTGCCACAGAAACTCTTTAGTTCATTTCTAGCTTGACAGCATGAAGCACTGTTCCTCTTGATGTAGTGATCAACCTTTCTTCTTACAATGCAAATCTATAGAAGATTCAAACTCTATCACCAGGTAACACTATAATTACCATATTTCAGATTCCTAAAAAGAAAATGCTACCTGCAGAGAGTATGGGACTCCACAGTAGGTGCACTTGGGGGTTGCTGAAAGAGGTATCTCAATTCCCCCAAATCGGGCCCCACGCCTAAGAGAGCCCCATGCCCTAAAGAAGAGCACCTAAGTTAAGTACCTTTTTAATTTTTTTACTCATCCTACAGTGGGCCAGATCTTTGGCAGCATTTCAGTGGCAGCTCCTTCACTCGCTATCGGTCTTCGGCAGCATTTCGGTGATGGGTCCTTCAGTGCCACAGAAGACCAGGAGCAAGTGAACGGCCCACCACCAAAGTGCCGCCAAACACCCAAACCACCGCCGGGTATTCAAATTGAGCCCTACACTTCCTAAAGCTAGCCCTGCTTGCCACCCACAGCATTGCACCACCAGCAGGGCGAGCTGACGCTGCATAGCCATAGGGACAGCACGGGACGGCCAGAGGCTAGTTTCCCAGGCCAGGAGCTCAGGGGCTGAGCAGGAGGGATCCACGGGCCAGATGTGGCCCGCAGGCCGTAGTTTGTCCATCTCTGTCTTAAGGCAATGCCACCACCCTCAGCAGCATCACAGACATAAGCGTCGCATAGCATATTGCCACCCTTAGGCCTCCACTGCTTCTGCAGCTTGTGCTGCCTGGCACTCGTCATGCAGCTCAAGGCCGACTTCATGCTGTCAAACAGGGGGCTGGAACTTGCCATAGCCCACAGCCCTCTGGCCGCTCATGGCCTACCAGAGGCAACATTTCATATTGAGGCAGTGAGGCAATTTTAATGATGATTCCAAGGGCTAGTTGAGCACCTGAAAACTCCAGGTTTCTTCCACATAATAACAAATGAATAAACTGAAAATGTGGCTTTAATTGGACTTTGTATCTGTTTCAATTAAAGAATAAGGATTTAGCTGGCAGGAGTATTGTATCTATGTAAGTTTACACCAATCAGGAGATAATACAGCAAGACAGTCCCACTTCCAAGCATCAGGGTGTCAGTTCTGGAGCTTTAACAAAGATATCAGAAACACAAGTTTCATATTTTGTACACTAGCTTTAATACAGATATATACAAACTGAAAAAATAAACAAACTCTGCTTAAAATCCGCTTAACACACACTCTGCATTTACTGCCATTATCTAGTCAAAATTAAATAAATACTCTTTAATAATGTTTTTTTAGTGAATAGTTTTTCACTGTGTTAATGTGTTGTTTTCTCTTTTATTAAGAAAGGAAATTAAATGCAAAAATATTTAGAGACATTATGTTTACCTATCAAAATCATGTACATGACTCACTAACATTTGATTCCATCATGGCTATTAGTATCATACATGGAACTACATTTATTTTCATACAAGTGTTAAGGTCTTTTGCAGATATCACTAAAAATACGATTTGAAAATAAGCAACCTTCAGTTGCAGTGTCTAAAGTTGTGCGTTGAAGCAGAATTTATGTTCTAGCAGGATACTATTATTTCATTGCCGGACTTTTATCATATTGTGCTCTATCGTTGTTGTTTTAAATCATGAATGACAATTATGTCAGCCATGGCCAAGTGAGGCATTTTAGAACTCACTTCTACCTTAACTTTAATTCTTAGAGTAGTAAAATTATGAAATGCATGGACCACAGAAACAAATAAACTAAGAGTACTGTAATCCTTGAAATGCACCGTACACATATAGTCTCTACTATTTTATTCTTTCAACAGAAGTAATAACAGTCCAACCATGTATGTGAAAAACAGAGGCTGTGTGTGTTTGGGGAATGAGAGAGACAGCACACTCTCACTTTAAGCAGAGACCTCACTAATCAGAAGGTTTGTTGAGTCCATCAGCAGCACTCAGCATCTGCTACTCATAACCCAGATGCAACATCACAGATGCCTGTCACACCCCCACACCCCCAAACATCAGTCCCTGCCCTCTGCACAGCAGACAAGAAGTTCCCATGACCAGCTTTGCATGGAGCTGCGCCAAGCGCAGGGGCACTGATACAGAGGGCACCAGGGAGCCATGCCCCATTGCTTCTAATATCACTTTTTACAAGCCATAAGGGCAAGAAACATCCCTATTTCTCAACAGGACAGGATTCAGGACACACCTCGTGTTCCCATGAGGCATACTATTGATGACACACCTCTTGTTTATGTAGGGTTAGTATTCAGGACACAACTCTTGTTTCCGGAGGGGACACTATTCAGTACACATCCCTTGTTCCCAGGAGTGATATTGATGACAGACATCTTGTTTTTGCAAGGACATTATTCGTGTCACACCTCTCATTTCCAGTGGGGATGAAATTTGTGACACATCTCTTGTTTCTGGGGGTGGCAGTATTCAGGATACACTTCTTGTTTCTAGGGGGACTGCAATTCACGACTCACCCTTGTTTTCTGGGGGGGGACAGTATTCAGGACACACCCTTTGTTTCTGGGGGGACTCCAATTCACGACTCACCCTTTGTTTCTGGGTGAGGGACATTATTCAGGATACACCTCTTGTTTCTAGGGGGACTGCAATTCACGACTCACCCTTGTTTTCTAGGGGGGAAAGTATTAAGGTTACACCTCTTGTTTCTGAGGAGACTGCAGTTCACGACACACCCTTTATTTCTGGGGAGACAGTATTCAGGATACACCCTTTGTTTCTGGGGGAGACAGTATTCAGGATACACCCCTTGTTTCTGCTAGGACTACAATTCACAACACACCCTTGGTTTCTGGGGGCACTGCAATTCACGACACACCCTTTGTTTCTGGGGGGACTAAAATTCACGATACACACTTTGTTTCAGGAGGGGACATTATTCAGGACACACCCCTTGTTTCTGGGGGGACTCCAATTCACAATACACCCTTTGTTACGTGTGGAGGGGACATTATTCAGGATACACCTCTTGTTTCTGAGAGAACTAGAATTCAGGATACACCTCTTGTTTCTAGGGGGACTGCAATTCACGACTCACCCTTGTTTTCTAGGGGGAAAAGTATTCAGGTTACACCTCTTGTTTCTGAGGAGACTGCAGTTCACGACACACCCTTTGTTTCTGGGGAGACAGTATTCAGGATACACCCTTTGTTTCGGGGGAGACAGTATTCAGGATACACCTCTTGTTTCTGAGAGAACTAGAATTCAGGATACACCTCTTGTTTCTAGGGGGACTGCAATTCACGACTCACCCTTGTTTTCTAGGGGGAAAAGTATTCAGGTTACACCTCTTGTTTCTGAGGAGACTGCAGTTCACGACACACCCTTTGTTTCTGGGGAGACAGTATTCAGGATACACCCTTTGTTTCTGGGGGAGACAGTATTCAGGATACACCCCTTGTTTCTGCTAGGACTACAATTCACAACACACCCTTGGTTTCTGGGGGCACTGCAATTCACGACACACCCTTTGTTTCTGGGGGGACTAAAATTCACGATACACACTTTGTTTCAGGAGGAGACATTATTCAGGACACACCCCTTGTTTCTGGGGGGACTCCAATTCACAACACACCCTTTGTTACATGTGGAGGGGGCATTATTCAGGATACAGCTCTTGTTTCTGGGGGGACTAGAATTCAGGATACACCTCTTGTTTCTGGGGGGACTGCAATTCACGACACATTCTGTTTCTGGGGGACTACAATTCACGACTCTCCCTTTGTTTCTGGGGGGACTGCATTTCACGACACACCCTTTGTTTCTGGGGGGACTCCAATTTCCGACTCACCCTTTGTTTCTGGGGAGACTGCATTTCACGACACACCCTTTGTTTCTGGGGAGACAGTATTCAGGATACACCCCTTGTTTCTGGTGGGACTACAATTCAGGTCATATCCTTTGTTTCTGGGGGGACTCCAATTCACGACACATTTTGTTTCTGGGGGACTACAATTCAGCTCATATCCTTTGTTTCTGGAGGAGACATTATTCAGGATACACCTCTTGTTTCTGGGGGGACTGCAATTCACGATACACCCTTTGTTTCTGGAGGGGACATTATTCAGGATACACCCCTTGTTTCTAGTAGGACTACAATTCAGGACACACCCTTTGTTTCTGGGGGGACTCCAATTCACGACTCTCCCTTTGTTTCTGGGGGGACTGCATTTCACGACACACCCTTTGTTTCTGGAGGGGACATTATTCAGGATACACCTCTTGTTACTGGGGGAAACAGTATTCAGGATAAACCCTTTGTTTCTGGTGGGACTCCAATTCACGACTCACCCTTGCTTTCTGGGGGGGACAGTATTCAGGTTACACCTCTTGTTTCTGAGGAGGCTGCAATTCACGACACACCCTTTGTTGCTGGGAGGACTCCAATTTGCAACTCACCCTTTGTTTCTGGGGAGACTGCATTTCATGACACACCCTTTGTTTCTGGGGGAGACAGTATTCACGATACACCTCTTGTTTCTGGGGAGACAGTATTCACTATACACCTCTTGTTTCTGGGGGGACTGCAATTCAGGACTCACCCTTTGTTTCTAGGTGGGGGGACATTATTCAGGATACACCATTTGATTCTGGTGGGACTACAATTCACGGTACGCCCTTGTTCTCTGGGGGGGACATTATTCAGCATACACTTCTTGTTTCTAGGGGGACTGCAATTCACGATACACCCTTTGTTTTTGGAGGGGACAGTATTCAGGATACACCCTTAGTTTCTGGTGGGACTGCAATGCACGACTCACCCTTTGTTTCTGCAGGGGACAGTATTCAGGGGTCACCTCTTCTTTCTATTCATGACACAGCCCTTACATCCAGAGGGCAGGGGAGTCATAACACATCTCATGTTCCTACAAAGGACACTATTCAGCACACACCCCTTGTTCCCAGGAGGAGTACTATCTATGACACACCTCTTGTTTCTGCAGGGGGACCACAATTCATGACGCACCCCTTGTTTCTTCAGGGAGCACTATTCAGGGGACACCGCTTGTTTCCAGAGGGGCCAGTATCTGTGACTCACCCCTTGTTTCTGGAGGGCAGAGTACTCATAACACATCTCACGTGCCCAGCAGGGACAGTACAGAGGCCACACCGGTTCTTCTCACGAGGAGTACTATTGATCACACGTCCCTGCTTTCTGGAGGGAATGTTATTCAAGACACACCTCTTGTTTCCAGAGGAGACAGTATTCAGAACTCATCCCTTGTTCCCAGGAGGAGTAATACTGATAAAACACATGTTTCAGGGAGGGGGGGCAACAGGGAGGAGACAGTATTTGTGTTACACCTGTCGTTTCTGAAGGAGACATTATTCAGGGGACACCTCTTGTTGCCAAAGTATTCATGCCACACTCCATGTCTCCGGAGGACACTGTACTCATAACACATCTCTTGTTGCCAGAAAGGACAGTATTCAGGCCACACCTCTTGTTCTCAGGAAGACTACTATTAGAAGGGGTGACTCATTGTCTGGAGGGGACACTATTTGAGACACACCGCTCCAGAGGGAACAATATTCAGAACATACCTTTTGGTCCCGATGGGGACAGTATTTGTGACACACCTTGTGTTTCTACAAGAAGTACTATTGATAACACACCCTTTATTTCTGGAGGCGACAGAATTTGAGACACACCTCTCCTTTCCATAGGGGACACTGTTCAGGATTCACTTCTTTTGAATTAGGCTTCACAGAATTTACAAAGGACCCTCGGGGGTATGACAGGAAGCTCACACTGAGACAGATATATCCTTAAAGACTTTTTATTAAAATCAATGAAATAGTAAGTCAATGGTAAAATACCCAGAGTTACAAAGGTACAATTGCATTACTGCTATTCAAAAGATACATATGATAATATAGTATTATATGCAGCAAATCTTTGGTTAACATACTTACACCCTTTCTTTAAAAGCAGCAAAGAATCCTGTGGCACCTTATAGACTAACAGACCTTTTGCAGCATGAGCTTTCCTGGGTGAATACCCACTTCTTCAGATGCAAGTAGTGGAAATTTCCAGGAGCAGGTATATATGCAAGCAAGAAGCAAGCTAGAGAAAACGAGGTTAGCTCAATTAGGGAGGATGAGGTCCTGTTCTAGCAGTTGGTCCATGTATAGGTCCATGTGGCAGGTGCCATCTCACCTCCAAATATACCTTGAGCAGGGCACCTGCCACCTATGAACAGAACATTAAAAACACCTCACAGACTGACCAGGGTGCCTAGTGACTGCACTCTGTGTGTGACCTGCTGTTGATCCTGCCCCCATGTCTGTACCCTGGTAAGGGTGAATGTCCTACGCAATTACAACCCCCCTCCCCCTTCACACAAAGTCTTCTGCAAAGAAACATGGTGGAAACAGTAATTAACAGCAAACTACTTTTAATACTCAACAACACAATTGGGGGATGAAACTGGGATTTGGGCTTGGGTGAGCCAGAAAGGTAGGGACTTTTCAAAATTTATGGACTGAGCGCTTTTGGGTAATTGAGCTCTCTGCTGAGGTGCAGTGACAGTTTTCACGGCCCCTTGCACCCCTCCTTCTGGTTATTTTGGGTGAGGGGGGTATTGGACTTTGTGGCGGGGGAGGGCGGTTGCAGATACAGTGCAGGGGTGCTCTGTCCTCCTGCCTGCAGTCCTGCAGAACATCGACAAGGCGCCTGAGCGTGTCCGTTTGCTCCCTCGTTAGTCCAAGCAGCATTTGAGTTGCCTGCTGGTCCTCTTAACGCCATCTGTCCTCCCGTTCGCTGTGTGAGCGCTGCTGCTGAGTGAGGTTCTCCCTCCGCTGGCTCTGCTGGTCCACCTCGGCTCAGGAGCAGCCCATAAGTTCAGCGAACATCTCGTCCCGTGTCCTTTTCTTGCGCCGCCTAATCTGCGCCAGCCTCTGTGAGGGGGATGCTGGGGCAAGTCTGGAGACAGTCGCAGCTGTGAGATGGGAAAAAGGGAGTGAATTCCTTGCAAAGATACATTTTTGCGAACAATGAACATAGTCCAATCAGTGTCTGTTAACAAGACCATGCACAGCACCTATCTCATGCGAACTCACTCAGGGAAAGTTTGATTTTTCTGAATTCGCTTTCATTGCCTGGGGTATCGCACTGCAGATCAGAGAAGCGGGGCAGGACAGCAGAATCCGTGGAGCAGCCAGGCATGGTAAGCCAAAGACTTTTGGCTGCTTAAAAGTGAATGTATAGCTCTGTCCTCTTGCTGCAGGCAATCCTGAAAGCATAAACTCTGCCCCTGTTCCACCCCCTCGTGGCTCTTCCCTGGGAAAGATCCCTGTATGCTGCCACTCTGCAGCCCCCACCAAATGGCTGTCAAGTGACACTTCTTGTTGTGCAAAGGAACAGTGAAGCACTACCAGTACTAATAGTACACAAATCACTCTACTTAAATGCAGGAGTTTGCACGCGAGATCACCCTGAGGAAGGTCAGTGAGGCAGACAGAGAGCGCATGCTGCATGAAAGCCAGCACAAACCAGGGACCTTTGCTGCCATGCTCGTGAAGGCAATGGTCCCGGAGTACCAGGTGAGAGCCTGGCGCGGAAAAGTGTGCTACCACGGAGCACCCAATAAGCCAGCTCTCCCCAGGAACCTCCTGCGGAGGCTTTTCAATTACCTCCAGGACAGCTTCCTGGAGATCTCCGAAGAAGATGCCTGTTCCGTCCCCCTATATATAGACCTTCTTTTCACCTAGCTTATATTCCTGTTTTGTTAAAAAAAAATGTTAACATGTTTAAATCACTTACCGACTGATCCTTCTCCTGATTCAGGGTCCGTGGTAACGGCTGGGGAGGGTTGGTAGGGGATCTCAGTGAGGGTGATGAAGAGATCCCGGCTGTCGGGGAAATCAGCATTGTAAGCGCTGTCGCCTGCCTCGTCCTCCTCAAACCCTTCCTCATCTTCCCCGTCCGCGAACATCACCAGGGAACTGGCCGTTGACACTATCCCATCGTCAGAGTCCATGGACACTGGTGGGGCGGTTGTAGCAGACCCACCGAGAATGGCATGCAGTGACTCGTAGAAGCGGCATGTCTGGCGCTGGGCTCCGGAGCGTCCATTTGCCTCTTTGATTTTTTGGTAGCCTTGTCTCAGGTCCTTGACTTTCACGCGGCACTGCATTGCATCCCGGCTGTATCCTCTGAGTGCCATGGCTTTGGAGACCTTCTCATAGGTCTTTGCATTCCGTTTGTGGGAGCGCAGCTCCAAAAGCACAGACTCATCGCCCCACACAGCAATCAGATCCAAGACTTCCCAGTCAGTCTATGCTGGGTCCCTCTTTCTATTCAGAGGCCTGGTCTACACTAGGCGTTTAACCCGGTTTTAGGAGCGTAAAACCGATTTAACGCCACACCCGTCCACACTGAGAGGCCCTTTATATCGGTATAAAGGGCTCTTTAAACCGGTTTCTGTACGCCTCCCTAACGAGAGGAGTAGCGCTAATATCGGTATTACCATATCGGATTAGGGTTAGTGTGGCCGCAGATTGATGGTATTGGCCTCCGGGCGGTATCCCACAGTACACCACTGACCGCTCTGGACAGCAATCTGAACTCGGATGCAGTGGCCAGGTAGACAGGAAAAGCCCCGCGAACTTTTGAATATTTCCTGTTTGCCCAGCGTGGAGCTCCGATCAGCACGTGTGGCGATGCAGTTAAAAATCAAAATAAAGAAAGAGCTCCCGCATGGACCATGCGGATGTGATCGCTGTAAGGGCAGGCAAATCTGTTCTATCAGCGCTCCGTTACAGAAGACGAAATTCAAAATCATTTCTAAAAAATCTCCAGACAGACGCCATAGCAGGGGCTCAACGCACTGCTGCGTGACAAGCGTAATGGAAAGCCAAA
Organism: Mauremys mutica; assembly: GCF_020497125.1. NCBI lineage: Eukaryota > Metazoa > Chordata > Testudines > Geoemydidae > Mauremys > Mauremys mutica. Next base: position 21,627,692 of record NC_059094.1, on the reverse strand, counting down.
GAATCAAATGGATGCTCATGGACTGGAGGACTCAAGCTATCCCACAGTCCCTGCAGTCTCTGAAAAGTATTTGCATTCTTGGCTGAGCTCCAAATGCTTCTAGGGTCAAACACATTGTCCGCGGTGGGTCAGGACATAGCTCGGCAATTTACGCAAGCCCCCCCCCACCCCCAGAAGTGAAAGGGAAAAAAAATCCTCTCTTGACTCTTTAACATGTCACCCTATCTTTACTGAATGCTGCAGATAGACGCGATGCTGCAGCACTCAACACCAACATCCTTGCTCCCCCCCGCCATGGGTGGCTGATGGTACAATATGACTGGTATCCGTCCTTGTCATCAGCCTATTGGCACATGGGGCAGTGCAAAAGGACTGGTAACCATGCAGACTAGCATCGGTGAGGTCTATCAAGGGCGCCTGGCCCTAATTTTTCCTGGTAGATGGTGCAGTATGGCTGGTAACCATCATCATCATAGCAACAGGGGGCTGAGCTCCATCAGCCCCCACCCTTCATGTGTAAAGAAAAGATTCAATTGCCCCTGGACTAGCAGAGGGATGCTGGGCTCCTCTCCTCCACACGCCTTACTGTCCTGTCATAAGAACATAAGAAAGGCCGTACCGGGTCAGACCAAAGGTCCATCTAGCCCAGTATCTGTCTACCGACAGTGGCCAATGCCAGGTGCCCCTGAGGGAGTGAACCTAACAGGCAATGATCAAGTGATCTCTCCCTGCCATCCATCTCCATCCTCTGGCGAACAGAGGCTAGGGACACCATTCTTACCCATCCTGGCTAATAGCCATTTATGGACTTAGCCACCATGAATTTATCCAGTCCCCTTTTAAACATTGTTATAGTCCTAGCCTTCACAACCTCCTCAGGTAAGGAGTTCCACAAGTTGACTGTGCGCTGCATGAAGAAGAACTTCCTTTTATTTGTTTTAAACCTGCTGCCTATTAATTTCATTTGGTGACCCCTAGTTCTTGTATTATGGGAATAAGTAAATAACTTTTCCTTATCTACTTTCTCAACATCACTCATGATTTTATATACCTCTATCATGTCCCCCCTTAGTCTTCTCTTTTCCAAACTGAAGAGTCCTAGCCTCTTTAATCTTTCCTCGTATGGGACCCTCTCTAAACCCCTAACCATTTTAGTTGCTCTTTTCTGAACCTTTTCTAGTGCTAGAATATCTTTTTTGAGGTGAGGAGACCACATCTGTACACAGTATTCGAGATGTGGGCGTACCATGGATTTATATAAGGGCAATAATATATTCTCAGTCTTATTCTCTATCCCCTTTTTAATGATTCCTAACATCCTGTTTGCTTTTTTGACCGCCTCTGCACACTGCGTGGACATCTTCAGAGAACTATCCACGATAACTCCAAGATCTTTTTCCTGACTCGTTGTAGCTAAATTAGCCCCCATCGTGTTGTATGTATAGTTGGGGTTATTTTTTCCAATGTGCATTATTTTACATTTATCCACATTAAATTTCATTTGCCATTTTGTTGCCCAATCACTTAGTTTTGTGAGATCTTTTTGAAGTTCTTCACAGTCTGCTTTGGTCTTGACTATCTTGAGTAGTTTAGTATCATCTGCAAACTTTGCCACCTCACTGTTTACCCCTTTCTCCAGATCATTTATGAATAAATTGAATAGGATTGGTCCTAGGACTGACCCTTGGGGAACACCACTAGTTACCCCTCTCCATTCTGAGGACTATCTGGACTATCATAGTAGCTGGAGGCTGCCTTCCACTCATTTCTCACTAACAAGTCACTGTGTCTTATTCCTGCATTCTTTATTACTTCATCACACAAGTGGGGGTACAATGCTATGGTAGCACAGGAAGGCTGGGGGAAGAACGGAATCAACAGGTGGGGTTGTTGCAGGAGCACCCCCTGTGAATAGCATACAGCTCATAATTTCTGTGGGATCTGACACAGAGCAGCTGTGCTCTCTGGCTCTATGATACAGTGGTTCTCTAGTACACTTGCCCATATTCTAGGCAGGACTGATTCTATTTTTAGATACCAAAAAGGAGGGATTGACTCAGGGAGTCACTCCCAATTTTGGCTTTTGCGCCCCTGGCTGATCGGCCAGGGGCACTTATGACAGCAGCAAATGGCACAGTGCAAAAGAACTGGTAACCATGATCATCTTATTACCAATTTATGGTATGGTAGATGGTACAGTATGGCTAGTAACCATTTCTGCTGCCATGCAAAAGCAAAAGCATGCCTCTGTGAGCAGCATCTAGTACACATACAGTGATAGTCACAAAAGGCAAAACAGGCTCCATGATTGCCATGCTATGGCATCTGCCAGGGCAATCCAGGGAAAAAAGGTGCGAAATGCTTCTCTGCTGTTGCTTTCCCAGAGGAAGGAGTGACTGACGACATTTACCCAGAACCACCCGCGACAATGATTTTTGCCCCATCAGGCACTGGGATCTTAACCCGGAAATTCCAAGGGGCGGGGGAGGCTGCGGGAACTATGGGATAGCTACAGAATAGCTACCCACAGTGCAACGCTCCAGAAATCGACGCTAGCCTCGGACCGTGGACGCACACCACCGATTTAATGTGTTTAGTGTGGCCGCGCACACTCGATTTTATACAATCTGTTTTACTATACGGGATTATTCCGAATTTACATAAACCGGTTGTGTAGACGTACCCAGAGATTACATGAACTCCTCTGCTGGAGAGCTCTGCATTGCTGCCGGTGCTGCTGAGCTCGCCCCGATGTCCAACCACGAAATGAGATTCAAACTGTCCAGACAGGAAAAGGAATTCAAATTTTCCCGGGGCTTTTCCTGTGTGGCTGATCAGAACATCCAAGCTCGGACTGCTGTCCAGAGCGTCAACAGAGTGGTGCACTGTGGGATAGCTCCCAGAGCTACTATGTTCGATTTGCATCCACACCTAGCCTAATTCGACATAGCCATGTCGAATTTAGCGCTACTCCCCTCATTGGGGAGGAGTACAGAATTCGAACTAAAGAACCCTCTATGTCGAATTAAATGGCTTCCTGGTGTGGACGGGTGCACGGTTAATTCAAATTAACACTGCTAAATTCGAATTAAAGTCCTAGTGTAGACCAGGCCTCAGAGGAACAGTGACACCATGTGGCCACGCAGGGTAATGCACAGAGCTTTTCCTGCATGGAGCTACAGTGACACCGTGTGGCCACGCAGGGTAATGCACAGAGCAGTTCCTGCGTGCAGCTACAGTGACACCATGTGGCCACGCAGGGTAATGCACAGAGCATTTCTCTCAGAGGAAGAGGGACACCATGTGGCCACGCAGGGTAATGCACAGAGCTTTTCCTGCATGGAGCTACAGTGACACCGTGTGGCCACGCAGGGTAATGCACAGAGCAGTTCCTGCGTGCAGCTACAGTGACACCATGTGGCCACGCAGGGTAATGCACAGAGCATTTCTCTCAGAGGAAGAGGGACACCATCTGGCCATGCAGGGTAATGCACAGAGCAGTTCCTGGAGCAAAGTGGGCAGTGAGCAGAGCAATCACCAAAACAGACACTTATCTCATTGAGAGTGGTGGCTGCTCCACTCCCAGCTGGACGGCTCTTACCTGGCATCAGTAATGCTTGCTATCTCATCGCTCTCACTCGCTTTCCATTGCAGGAGAGGAGCGGACGCTGACCCTCCACTTCTTTTCTATTGGTACTAACCCAGCACAAAGGGGGGAAACAAACAGGTTAGCATCTCAGTCTGCAACGTTACATAGGTTCTTCTCCCATTTTCCACACCCCAGACCTCCACCCATAACCCTTTTTCCATTACACCTTCAGGACCACAACTAGAAAGAAGCCTGTTGCAACTACACCCAAAACAGCCACTCTGAACAGGAGACTTGTACCTTTCCCTCATCTGAATCCCACAGAGCCACATACCCTACGAAGAACAAAACTGGAGTGACAACAGAGGAGGAATTCCAAGCTCTAACCGCTTACTCACACCCCGTTATGTGGAAGGTAGAAAGTTGAGGCCTGTTAATCTCTGCTTAGAAGGATGTCCCGGCTGCTCAGGTCCATGTCTGCCAATTTCTCCTCTGGCTGCTGCTCCTGGATGATCCCTCTGCAAATGCAGCAAGTAACCCAAGCAAAAGCCATCACGACACAAAATTCAATTGGTGCATGAAATCTTGCCCTCATCCCTGCCTCCCTCTCCCATCACATCTGCTTCAGCTGCACTAGAGCAGAGACTCAATCAACACCCACAGTCACCGTTGCACTCTAGTGCCCACTACCCTGCATGATTTCGGTCCCTTCCTACTTGGAACTATACAAAAATGAGGGGGTTAGTTAGACAAAAGTTAAAAGGTACATTGACTAAAGTGAAATCCCTGCAAGTTGCGTGGGCCCTTTTTAAAGACACCATAATAGAGGCCCAACTTCAATGTATACCCCAAATTAAGAAAAACTGTAAAAGAACTAAAAAAGAGCCACCGTGGCTTAACCACCATGTAAAAGAAGCAGTGAAAGATAAAAAGACTTCCTTTAAAAAGTGGAAGTCAAATCCTAGTGAGGCAAATAGAAAGGAGCACAAACGCTGCCAACTTAAGTGCAAGAGTGTAATAAGAAAAGCCAAAGAGGAGTTTGAAGAACGGCTAGCCAAAAACTCCAAAGGTAATAACAAAATGTTTTTTAAGTACATCAGAAGCAGGAAGCCTGCTAAACAACCAGTGGGGCCCCTTGATGATGAAAATACAAAAGGAGCGCTTAAAGATGATAAAGTCATTGCGGAGAAACTAAATGGATTCTTTGCTTCAGTCTTCACGGCTGAGGATGTTAGGGAGATTCCCAAACCTGAGCTGGCGTTTGTAGGTGACAAATCTGAGGAACTGTCACAGATTGAAGTATCAGTAGAGGAGGTTTTGGAATTAATTGATAAACTCAACATTAACAAGTCACCGGGACCAGATGGCATTCACCCAAGAGTTCTGAAAGAACTCAAATGTGAAGTTGCGGAACTATTAACTAAGGTTTGTAACCTGTCCTTTAAATCGGCTTCGGTACCCAATGACTGGAAGTTAGCTAATGTAACGCCAATATTTAAAAAGGGCTCTAGGGGTGATCCCGGCAATTACAGACCGGTAAGTCTAACGTCGGTACCGGGCAAATTAGTTGAAACAATAGTAAAGAATAAAATTGTCAGACACATAGAAAAACATAAACTCTTGAGCAATAGTCAACATGGTTTCTGTAAAGGGAAATCGTGTCTTACTAATCTATTAGAGTTCTTTGAAGGGGTCAACAAACATGTGGACAAGGGGGATCCGGTGGACATAGTGTACTTAGATTTCCAGAAAGCCTTTGACAAGGTCCCTCACCAAAGGCTCTTACGTAAATTAAGCTGTCATGGGATAAAAGGAAAGGTCCTTTCATGGATTGAGAACTGGTTAAAGGACAGGGAACAAAGGGTAGGAATTAATGGTAAATTCTCAGAATGGAGAGGGGTAACTAGTGGTGTTCCCCAAGGGTCAGTCCTAGGACCAATCCTATTCAATTTATTCATAAATGATCTGGAGAAAGGGGTAATCAGTGAGGTGGCAAAGTTTGCAGATGATACTAAACTGCTCAAGATAGTTAAGACCAAAGCAGATTGTGAAGAACTTCAAAAAGATCTCACAAAACTAAGTGATTGGGCAACAAAATGGCAAATGAAATTTAATGTGGATAAATGTAAAGTAATGCACATTGGAAAAAATAACCCCAACTATACATACAACATGATGGGGGCTAATTTAGCTACAACGAGTCAGGAAAAAGATCTTGGAGTTATCGTGGATAGTTCTCTGAAGATGTCCACGCAGTGTGCAGAGGCGGTCAAAAAAGCAAACAGGATGTTAGGAATCATTAAAAAGGGGATAGAGAATAAGACTGAGAATATATTATTGCCCTTATATAAATCCATGGTACGCCCACATCTCGAATACTGTGTACAGATGTGGTCTCCTCACCTCAAAAAAGATATTCTAGCACTAGAAAAGGTTCAGAAAAGAGCAACTAAAATGATTAGGGGTTTAGAGAAGGTCCCATATGAGGAAAGATTAAAGAGGCTAGGACTCTTCAGTTTGGAAAAGAGAAGACTAAGGGGGGACATGATAGAGGTATATAAAATCATGAGTGATGTTGAGAAAGTGGATAAGGAAAAGTTATTTACTTATTCACATAATATAAGAACTAGGGGTCACCAAATGAAATTAATAGGCAGCAGGTTTAAAACAAATAAAAGGAAGTTCTTCTTCACGCAGCGCACAGTCAACTTGTGGAACTCCTTACCTGAGGAGGTTGTGAAGGCTAGGACTATAACAATGTTTAAAAGGGGACTGGATAAATTCATGGTGGCTAAGTCCATAAATGGCTATTAGCCAGGATGGGTAAGGAATGGTGTCCCTAGCCTCTGTTCGTCAGAGGATGGAGATGGATGGCAGGAGAGAGATCACTTGATCGTTGCCTGTTAGGTTCACTCTCTCTGGGGCACCTGGCATTGGCCACTGTCGGTAGACAGATACTGGGCTAGATGGACCTTTGGTCTGACCCGGTATGGCCTTTCTTATGTTCTTATGTTCTTATGTTGTTCATAGTTCCCGAGACCAAGCCTGTGGGGATGCACACCTACCACACCTGTCCATGTCCTAAAAAAGGAGACAGCACAAGGAAAAAGCAAGGACAGAGAGAGAGTGACAGACAGAGTGTGTGTTGGCCAACACATTAGAAGAGAGACAGAAAAACGTGGGAGGAAGTCAAGAAACTCACTAGCTGGAGTCATCCCCCTGGGTCCAACCCTCTGCTGCGTAGGACACACTGCTTGTGGACGGAGAAATGACCAGCCTCTGAAAACGGGAACCTTGTCTCCCTCGTAACCACAGCTAGTCAGGAATCTTTTCCTACAAACCGAGCCACATTTAACGACCAGTCCAACCCTGGAGGCAGGTGTGCCGTTACCAGAGTCTTCAGCAAACTAGACACTTATCTCACTGGTGGTGATGGCTGCTCCACTCCCAGCTCGATGGCATCGCCATAGCCTGGCATCAACAACGCTCGCTGTCTCACGCCTCTTGTGTGCTTTCCATCTCACAACGGGGACCTTGACTTCTCTCTCTGCGGTACTAAGCACAACACAAGAGGGAAAAACAAAGGTTATCATCGGAATCTGCTGTGTTGTGTAGGTTCTTCTTCTCTCATCTCCCATTACACCTTTATAGATACAATTAAAAAGCACACAACGCACACTTGACATGTGGAGCTCCTTGCCAGAGAATGCTGTGAAAGCCAAGACTATAACAGGGTTCAAAAAATAACTAGGTAAATTCATGGAGGACACGTGCATCAATGGCTATTGCTGAGGATGGGCAAGGATGGTGCCCTTAACCTCTGTTTGCCAGAAGCTGGGAATGGGCGACACAGGATGGATCACTTCTTGATTCCCTGTTCTGTTCATTCCCTCTGAAGCACCTGGCGTTAGCCAGTCAGAACACAGGATACTGGGGTACATGGACCCTTGGTCTGCATAACATTTTGAATGTAAGAATGGCAGTGCTTGGTCAGTCTATTGCACCTGCACCCAATAGAGCAGGGGTCCCCAACCTTTTAGTGTGGCGGGCACCAGACAACTAGCCACCGAAGAGCTTGGTCACCAAACAAGCAGCCGCTGAGAACCAGCGTCATCATTGCCGAGAACCAGGGTCATTGAGAGGCGCAGCCGCCAAAAATCAGCAACATTTCGGCGGCAACGCTTCTTGATGACGCTGGTTCCAGGTGGTATTTCGGCCGCTGCTTGTTTGGCAATTAGTAGGCACGTGCACATAGCTGTCTCGGCAGGCATCATGGCACCCACAGGCACCGCATTGGGGACTCCTGCAATAGAGTCACACTAAAGGAGATTATTGTCTCTTCTCCTCATCATAATCCCACAGCTACTCCCACAATAGTGAAATTCTCCTCCCACATCCAGAACAAGGAGGAAAACTTTTATGAGAAACCAAACCCACCTAAAGGGAAGCAGCCGCCTGTACTCAGCTTCTACCCTGCATTTACCTTAGGCTTCAGATGTGACGCTAAAAGTCGTGCAGTGTAGTTATGCAGAAGGCAGAAACTGAGGACTGTTCATGTCTGCTTAGAACAATGTCCAAGCTGCTCAGATGCAGTTTCTCCTCCGGCTACGGCTCCAGAACAACAATTCTTCTGTAAGAGCAGCTAAAAAAGCCAAGCATGAGCCGTCATTACACAGAGCTCTTGCCCTCATCCCTGCCTCCCTCTTCCATCCTACCTTCATCGGCCCCCCACGATGAGACCAAGTTAACAGTGACAGTCACTGCTCCACTCGCACCGACAGCCCTCCATGATTTTCGTCCCCTCCTACTACTCCCTGGCTCACGAGACATGCAATACACACGTGCCAGTGTTCTATAAAGGGAGACGGCACAAGAAGGGGGGCGAAGAGAGAGAGTGTGTTGGCCAACACACTAGAGTAGAGAGCGAGAGAGAAACATGGGAGGAAGTCAAGCAACTCATCACCTGGAGTCATCCTCCTCGATACAACCTTCTGCTGCGGGGGAGAAACTGTTCCTGACCAGAGAAGTGAGCCATCTCTGAAAATGGGACCTTTTCTCACTCGTAACCCACAGCTAGTGGGGAACCTTTTCCTACACACCCAGCCCTACATTACCGGGCTACCCAACTTGAACTCAGGCAGGGTGTGAGCAGAGCCCTCCCCAAACCAGACACTTATGTCACTGACAGTGGCCTCTACTCAGCTCCCAGATGGATGGCGCTTGTCTGGGATCAACAATGATCGCAGTCTCACAGCTCTCACTTACTTTTCACCATGTCACGGCAGTAGACTGACTCTTGACTTCTTTTCCCTTGGTACTAAACCCAGCACATAGAGAAAAAACCCAAAAAATTAGCATCACCATCTGCAATGTGTTGTAGTCTTTTCATTTCACTTCTCCCATATCCCACGGCTCCGCTCGCAACCCGTCTCCCATTACTACTATAGAACTGCAACTAGAAGGGACCCATTGTAACGGCACGCAAAATAGTCACTTAGTTCAGGAGATTCTTGTCCCTTCCCCAGCCTTAATACCAGAGCCTCTTACCCAGTCAGAAACATGGGCATCCTTCTAAAGAGATGTGAATAATTCTCAAGCTGCTCAGATCCACTTCTGATATAGTCTCATAAAGCTAAGTCTCCTAGACAATTCCTCTGCAAACTAATGAAGCCAAACAAGAACTATCACTACACACAGCACTATTGGTGCTTGGAATCTTGCACTCATCCCTTCCTCCCTCTTCCATCCCATCTACATCGGCCCCACTCGATGAACAGAGACCAAGTTAACACCAACTGTCATTGCTCCACTTTAGCATCCACAGCCCCACATGACTTTCGTCCCCTCCTACTACTCCAGGGCTCCCAAGACCTAACCTGTGGCGATGCACACCTAGCATGCCTGCCCATGTCCTACAAAGGCAGATAGTGCAAGGACAGAGAACGGGTGTGTGTTGGCCAATATAGTAGGGAACAGAGAGAGAGAGAGAGACAGACAGACAGACATGGGAGGAAGGCACGCAACTCTCCACCTGCAGTCATCCTCCTGGATCTAACCTTCTGCTGCAGAGGACACAGCGCTACTGGCCAGAGAACTGAGCAGCCCCTGAAAATAGGTATCCTGTCTCCCTCATAAGCACAGCTACTCAAAAAACAGAGCAATCACCAAGACAGACACTTATCTCATTGAGAGTCATGTCTGTTCTCCCAGTTGCACGGTTTGTTCGTGGCAGCAATAATTCTCATGGTCCCATTGCTCTCGCTTGATTTCCATCGCATGAGGGCAGTAGACTGATGTGAGCTCTCTTTTCCCTTGGTACTAAATCCAGCAGAAGGGGAAAAAACAAACAAGTTACCATCTCTGTTGGCAACGTTGGGGAGGCTCTTCTTTCTACCTCTCCCACACAGTGGTGATCTGCCCTGAACCCTCCTCCCATCGCACCTTTAGCATTACAATCAAGAAGCATCCCTTGAAACAATGCCTGAAATACTCAACTCTGCACAGCAGAATCTGGCCAGACGCATCAAATCTTATGAAAGGAGGAGAGCGGACTCTGACTCTCCACTTCTTCTCCATTGGTACTGAACCTAGCACAAGGGGGAAAACAAATCCGTTACCATCTCAGTCTGCAACATGCATAGGTTCTTCTTGCATCTACCACACCTCACGGCTCCACCTTCAACCGTTCCTCCCATTACAGCTTTAGCACCGCAACTAAAAAGCAGCCTGTTGCACCTACATCCAAAATACTCACTCTGCACAGGAGACTTGTGCCTTTCCCTAGTCTGAATCCCACAGAGCACCGTGTTCAACGAGGAAGTTCACAGTCTCTGAACAAAACCGAAGCGAGTAGAGATGAGGAATTCCAAACACTGACCCCTTACTCACAGCCAGTTATGCAGGAGGCAGAAAGCTGAGGACTGTTCATGTCTGCTTAGGATGTCCAGACTACTCAGGTTCCCTTCTGCAACTTTCTCCTCTGGCTGGGGCTCCTGGACAGCTCCTCTGGAAGCGCAGCTGCAAAAGCCAAGCATGAGCCATCACTACACAAAGTTCTATTGGTGGTTGAAATCTTGCCCTCATCCCTGCCTCCCTCTCCCATCCCATCCACATCGGTGCCACTCGATGAATAGAGACCAAGTTAACACCGACAGTCACCACTCCACTCTCGCACCCACTGCCCCGCGTGAGTTTTGTCCCCTCCTACTTCTTCCTAGCGCCCGAGACACAGCCTGTGGGGATGCAAAGAAGCATGCCTACCCATGTCCTATGAAGGGAGACAACACAAGGAGAGGAGAGGAGAGAGAGACAGAGAATTGGCCAACACACTAGAGTACAGAGAAAGAGAGAGAAAAACCATGGGAGGAAGGCAAGAAACTCATCAGCTGGAGTCATCCCCCTGGATCCAATGTTCTGCTGCAGAGGACACACATTCCTAGCCACAGATATAACCAGCCCCTGAAAAGCTTGTCTCCCTAGTCAGGACTCTTTTCCAACAAACCGAGCCCCAGCTAACGTTAATTCCCGGCCTAGAGGCACGTAGACAGTTACCAGAGTCCTTCTCAAACCAGACCTTATCTCACTGACGGTGACGGCTGCTCCACTCCCCGCTCGACATCATCTGCATAGCCTGGCATCAACAATGCTCACTGTCTCATGGTTCTTGTGCACTTTCCATCTCACAACGGGGGTGGGCTCTTACCCTTCACTTCTTTCTCGTTGCTACAAAGCACAACCAGGAGGGAAAATCAAATGTTATCATCGGAATCTGCAGTGTTGTGTAGGCTCTTCTTCTCTCATCTCCCATTACACCTTTACAGGTACAATTAAAAGCACACAACGCACACTCAACCTGTGGAACTCCTCGCCAGAGAATTATGTGAAGGTCAAGCTTAATGGAGTTCAAAAAATAACTAAAGAAGTTCATGGAGATCCATCAGCTATTTGTCAAGATGGGCAGGGGTGGTGCCTTTATCCTCTGTTTGCCAGGAGCTGGGAATGAGTGACAGCAGATGGATCACTTGGTTATTGCCTGTTCTGTTTGTTCCCTCTGGGGCACCTGGCATTAGCCACTGTCTGAAGAAAGTAGCCCATTGCACCTGCATCCAAGAGAGAGTCACTGTGCAGAGGAGACTATTGTCCCTTCCCCTGGTCATAATGCCACAGAGCCCCATGCCCAACAAGGAGGCTCACAACCTCTGAAGAAATCTAGAGTGGTACGGATGAGGAATAGAGTGCCGTAATTGTTCACTCACAGCCAGTCATGGAGAAGAGAGAACGTAAGAATGGCCATAGTGGGTCAGACCAAAGGTCCATCCAGCCCAGTATCCTGCCTACTGACAGTTACCAATGCCAGCTGCCCCAGAGGGAGTGAACCTAACAAGTATATGATCAAGTGATCTCTCTCCTGCCATCCATTCCACCCTCTGACAAACAGAGGCTAGGGACACCATTCCTTACCCATCCTGGCTAATGGACTTAGCATTTAAAAGAGAACTGGAACAATTCATGCAGGTTGTTAGTCCTAGCCTTCACAACCTCCTCAGGCAAGGAGTTCCACAGGTTGACTGTGCGCTGCGTGAAGAAGAACTTCCTTGTATTTATTTTCAACCAGTTGCCCATTAATTTCATTTGGTGGCCCCTAGTTCTTATATTATGGGAACAAAGTAAATAAATTTTTCCTAATTCACTTTCTCCACACCACTAGTGATTTTATATACTTTTATCATATCCCCCCTTAATCTCCTCTTTTCCAAGATGAAAAGTCCTAGCCTCTTTCAGCTCTCTTCATATGGGCAATGTTCCAAACTCCTAATCATTTGAGTTGTCCATCTCTGAACTTTTTCTAGTACCAGTATATCTTTTTTTTAGATGAGGAGATCACATCTGTACAAAGTATTCGAGATGTGGGTGGGCCATGGATTTATATAAGGGCAATAAGATATTCTCTGCCTTATTCTCTATCACTTTTTTAATGATTCCAAACATCCTGTCTGCTTTTTTAACTGCCGCTGCACACTGCGTGGACATCTTCAGAAAACTATCCATGATGACTCCAATATGTCTTTCCTGATAAGCTGTAGTTAAATTAGCCCCCATCATATTGTGGGTATAGTTGGGGATATTTTTTCCAATACGCATTACTTTACATTTATCCCCATTACATTTCATTTGCCATTTTGCTGACCAAACACTTAAACCCAAAGAAGACTGTGAAGAACTTCAAAAACATCTCACAAACTATCTTGAGCAGTTTAGTATCATCTGCAATCTTTGCCACCTCACCTTTCTCCAGATTATTTATGAATAAATTGAATAGGAGTGGTCCTAGGATTGACCCTTGGGGAACACAACTAGTTACTCCTCTCCATTCTGAAAATTTACCATTTATTCCTACCTTTTGTTCCCTCTCTTTCATCCAGTTCTTAATCCGTGAAAGGATCTTCCCTCTTTTCCAATGGCTATTTTATTTACCTAAGGTCCTTCACTAAAGGCTCTTATCAAAGTCTTTCTGGAAATCTAAGTACACTATGTCCCAAAATAGTCACTTTGTTCAGGAGTCTCTTGTCCCTTCCCCGGCCTTAATCCCAGAGCCTCGTACCAAACGAGGAAGCACACTGCCTGTGAAGAAAACTACAGTGAATACAAGTGAGGAATTGAAAGCACTCACCTCTTACTCACAGCCCAGTTATGCAGAAGGAAGAAATCTGAGGACTATTCAAGTCTCCTTAGAAGGATGTCCAGGCTGCTTAGGTCCAGTTCTGCATATTCTCGTCCGGCGAGGGCTCCTGGATGATTCCTCTGCAAACTAATAAAGGCAAGCAAGTACCATCACTACACAGAGCTCTATTGGTGCATTTAATCTTGCCCTCATCCCCGCCTCCCTCTCTCATCCCATCTACATCACCCCACAAGGGCAGAGACTCAGTCAACACCCACAGTCACTGCTGCACTCTAGTGCCCACTGCCCTGTACTATTTCGGTCCCCTACTTGTTCACAGCTAACAAGACCTAGCCTGTGGGGATGCACACCTACCACACCTGCCCATGTCATGTGAAGGGATACAGTACAAGGTGAGGCAAGGACAGATAGAGAGAGAGAGAGACAGAGAGACAGAGACAGTGTGTGTGTTGGCCAACACATTAGAGGAGAGAGAGAGAAAACGGTGGGATAGAATCAAGAAACTCACCAACTGGAGTCATCCTCCTGGATCTAATATGCTGAGGAGGACACACCAGTCCTGGCTAAAGACATGAGCAGCCCCTGAAAATGGGGACCTTGTCTCCCTCAAAACCACAGCTAGTCAGGAACCTTTTCTTACCAACCCTGCCCCAGCCGATGGTGCGTCTCTACCTGGAGTCAGACGGAGCGTGAGCAGAACCCTCAACAAAACAGAAACTTATCTCAGTGTCGGTGGCGTCAGCTTGGCTCCCAAATGGACTGCTCTTGCCTGGCATGAACAATGCTCACAGGCTCGCTGCTCTCACTCACTTTCCATCGCATGAGGGCAATAGAATCTGACGTGTGACTTCATTTCCCTCGGCACTAAACGCAGCAGAGGGGAGAAGAACAAAGTAAATTAGCATCTCTGTCTGCAGTGTTGAGTAGTCTTCATTTCACAGCTCACGTATCCCATGGCTCCGCCCTCAACTACTTCACACCTGCAACTAGAAGGGACCCATTGTAACTGCACCCAAAATAGTCACTTTGCTCAGTAGACTCTTGTCCCTTCCCCAGCCTTAATCCCAAAGAGCCTCGTACCCAACTGTGACCAAGTGGGAATGTTCGCAATATTTTCTCTGAATACTGTGTGGGTGCCTCAGTTTCCCCTACGCCTTTCTTAAATATCTAGGTGTGGGGGATCAGGGTGTATGATTTTTGCAGAGCCTTAGAGGGCCCCTGTGATACTGTCTGCATAGAGAATGGCCGGCACTCTCTCCTGGCAACTAACGGCCTGGGCCCCTCCTCTGTTCTCTGACACCTTCAGTTGGCCCCTTTGCAAAGAGATCCGGTGACCTCCTGGCCCGGGAAAGAGACAAAGGCCAGAGAGGAGGGGCTGGAGAGTCTCCGATTTGAGCTGGCTGGGAAAATGGAGGGGAGCCCAGACGGGGCTCTGGCCTCCCTGGGGCCCCCCCAAGATGGACCTACCTGAAAGGGTCCTGTGATCTGTACTTGCAAGACCTGTCTTGGACTGTGTTCCTGTCATCTAAATAAGCCTTCTGTTTTACTGGCTGGCTGACAGTCATCATGAATCGCAGGAAGCCGGGGGTACAGGGCCTTGTCTCCCCCAAACTCCGTGACACCAACGAGGAAGCACACGCCCTGTGAAGAAAACTACAGCGAGTACAGATAAGGAATTGAAAGCACTGACCTCTTACTCACAGCCAGTAAAGCGGGAGGCAGCAAGCTGAGGACTGTTCATGTTTGCTTAGAAGGATGTTCAGGCTGAGCAGGTCCACCTCTGCCAGCTTCTTCTCCGTCGAGGGCTTCTGGACAATTCCTCTGGAAGAGCAGCTGGAAAAGCCATGCATGAGCCATCACTACACACAGCTCTATTGGTGCTTGAAATCTTGCCCTCATCCCCGCCTCCCTCTTCCATCCCATCTACATCAGCCCCACTCGATGAACAGAGACCGAGTTAACACCGACAGTCACCACTCCACTCCCGTGCCCATTACTCTGCATTATTTTAATCCCCTTCTACTTCTTCATGGCTCCTAATACATAGGCCGTGGGGATGCAATCCGAGCATGCCTGCCCGTGTGCTACGAAGGAAGACAGCACAAGGAAAGACAAGGACAGACAGACAGACAGACAGACAGAGAATGTTGGCCAACACAGTAGAAAAGAAAGAGAGAAACATGAGAGGATGGCAAGCAACTTTCCAACTGCAGTCATCCTCCCGGATCTAACTTCCGCTGCAGAGGACACACTGCTACTGGCCAGAGAACTGACCAGCCCCTGAAAATGGGGACCTTGTCTCCCTCATAATGACAGCTACTCAGGAACCTTTTCTTACAAACCCAGCCCCAGCTAACAGGATGTCCCTACCTGGAGGAGCAGAACCCTCAGCAAAAGAGATACTTATCTCAGTGATAGTCGCGGCTGTTCTGCTCCCAGATGGACGGCTGCCGCCTGGCACCAACAACGCTCGCCGTCTCGTCACTCTCACTCATTTTCCATCACGAGGGCTGTAGACTCTCACACGTGAAGTCTTTTTCCTTCACACTAAAACCAGGGGATAAAACAAGTAAGTTACCAGCTCAGTCGGCAACATCTCGTAGGCTCTTCTTTTCGCCTCTCCTGCACAGCGGGGCTCCACCCTCAACCCTCTTCCCATTACACCTTTAGGACTACAAGTAGAAAGCACACCTTGCAACTACACCCAACAGAGTCGCTCTGCACAGCAGACTCTGGCCACTCCCCAGCCTTAATCCCACAGAGCCCCGTACCCAACAAGGAACCACATAGTCTGAAGAAAACTACAGTAAGTACAGATGAGGAATTGAAAGCACTGACGGCTTACTCATAGCCACTTAAGCGGGAGGCAGAAAGCTGAGATCTATTCATGTCTCCTTAGAAGGCTGTCCAGGCTTCTCAGGTCCACTTCTGCCATATTCTCGACCGGTGAGGGCTCCTGGATGATTCCTCTGCAAACTAATAAAGCCAAGCAAGAACTATCACTACACAGAGCTCGATTGCGGTGTTTAATCTTACCCTCATCCCTGCATCCCTCTGCAGTCCCATCTACATCTGCCCCACTCGATGAACAGAGACTGAGTCAACGCCAACAGATACCGCTCTACTCCACTATCCACTACCCTGCAGGATTTTTGTCCCCTCCTACTTCTTCACAGCTCCCGATACACAGCTTTTGGGGCTGCACACCTAGCACGCCTGCCCGTGTCCTAGGAAGGGAGACAGCACAAGGAGAGGAAAGGAGAGAGAGAGTCCATGGGGCTGATCAATGGACAAGTTCAGTAGGAATTTGGGGTCCGTGCATCAGTGGCTTAGTTGTATGATATTTGGGGGTGGGGACTGCACTGTGAGGTAGAGGGGTTTAGGGTTCCCAAGCTGTACTGAGGGAATGTGGGATTCATAAGCTTTGGAGAGTAAGGGCAGGGTGGAGGGGGTTGAAAGGCCCCAGTGTGGCTGGGAAAGGTAACAGGAATTGGAGAGGGAAGCCTGGCTGGCTCTGGGTGGCATGGGGAAATGCGGTGCTGGGGAAGTGGGGCCCAGCAAAGGAGAAATAGGTTGGAGCCAACTGGGGTTGAGGTGTAGGGATTGGTTGTCATGGAGAATGTTGGGGTGCCCTGAGATGGGGAACAGATGGGGTGGATTGGAGGGCCACATGCAGGGGGCAGATTGGGGTCGGGTGAGCGGAGTGCTGGCAAGTCTGGGGATGCCGGAGCAGGTTGGAGGAGGTTGAATGGGTCCCGGTGGGAGGCAGGCTGGAATGCACTGAAGGAGATGCTGGGTGCATTACCTCGAGTGGCCACCTGGTGTCACTAAGTATTTTCCTCCCAGAGCAAGAGTGAAACCGGGTGGCCAGTCCAGATAACTCACAAACCATTTCCCCTCATCAAGGGACAGTGACAATGAGGGGCCACTCAGGGTTAATGCACAAAATATTTCCCTCATGGAACAGCAGTGTCAGTGGGTGGCCTCTTGGGAGAATGCAGAGAGCATTTATCTCATGGAGCAAGACACACACCGGGTGGGCCAGGGCTGGCTCCAGACCCCAGCGCACCAAGCGTGTGCTTGGGGCGGCCTTCCGCGGGGGGCGCTCTGCCTGTCGCTGGGAGTGCAGCAGGCGACTTCGGTGGACCTCCCGCAGGCATGCCTGCGGATGCTCCACCAGAGCCGTGGGACCAGTGACTGCCAGTGCACCCCCCGCGGCATGCCGCCGTGCTTGGGGTGGCAAAATTGTTAGAGCTGCCCCTGGGGTGGGCACTCTGACTACTGGACAAAGCATTTCCTTCTTGGAGCAACTGTGCATCACCCTGCGTGGCCATACGTTGTCACTGTTGCTCCACGCAGAAACTGCTCTGTGCAATACCCTGCGTGGCCACACGGTGTCACTGTTGCTCCACGCAGGAAATGCTCTGTGAAATACCCTGCGTGGCCACACGGTGTCATTGTTGTTCCATGCGCAAAATGCTCTGTGCAATACCCTGCGTGGCCACCCGGTGTCACTGTAGCTCCACGCAGGAACTGCTCTGTGCAATACCCTGCGTGGCCACACGGTGTCACTGTTGCTCCACGCAGGAAATGCTCTGTGCATTACCCTGCGTGGCCACACGGTGTCACTGTTGCTCCATGCAGGAAATGCTCTGTGCATTACCCTGCGTGGCCACACGGTGTCACTGTTGCTCCACGCAGGAAATGCTCTGTGCAATACCCTGAGTGGCCACACGGTGTCACTGTAGCTCCACGCAGGAAATGCTCTGTGCATTACCCTGCGTGGCCACACAGTGTCACTAGTTATTTCCCTCATGGAGCCACAGAGACACTAGGTCAGGGGTCAGCAACCTCCGGCAGCCACGTGCCAAAGACGTGACGGGAGCCGATTTTCAATGGCACGCGGCTGCCTGCCGGGACTCCAGGGAGCCATTAAAAATCCTGCCAGCACAGCAAGCCGCAGGGTCCGCGCTCCCGGGCTGGAGCACCAGGTTGAGCGCAGCAAGCCGCCGGCCCCTCCCCCGGATCCCTGCCGCCACGCGCAGAGCTCTGGGGCCGGGGCTGCGCGCTCCCGTGGGGCACCGTTTGGCTCTGGAGGGAGGCAAAGACGCTCCCTGCTTGTCCGGAGCCCTGCCCCCGCACGCACAGCGCTCTGAGGGGTGGGGCTGTGCGCTCCCGCGGGGCAGCATAGGCTGGCTCTGCTTGGAGGCTTATGTTAAGGTGATCTGGGGCCAGGCAGGTTGGGTAAGGGGTGGCGGCAGTCAGGGGACAGGGAGCAGAGTTGGTTGGATAGGGGGTGGGATCCCGGGGGGTGGCTAGGGGCGGGGGTCTCTGGAGGCGGCAGACAAGGAACAGGGGCGTGGATGGGGCATGGGAATTCCGGGGTCTGTCAGGGGGTGGGGGCTGGATAGGGGTCAGGGGGGTCAGGGGACACTTAGGGTGGGGGGCTCTCTGGAGGAGATGGTTAGGGGACAAGGAGCTGCGGCGGTTGGATGAGTCAGGAGTTTGGGGGGGGCTGTCAGGAGGCAGGGGGAGGGTTGTATGGCTCAGGAGTTCTAGGGGTCCTGTCAGGGAGTGGGGGTGTGGACAAGGGTTGGGGCAGTCAGGGGACAAGAACAGGGAGGCTTAGATAGGGGATAGGGTTCTGGGGGCCAGTTATGGGCAGGGGTCCCAGGAGGGGGTAGGCAGGGGACAAGGAGCGGTAGGGGGTTGGGGGAGCGGAGCAGTCACCCCGCCCTCTGCCCTGAGCCCTAACCCCCCCCCACACACACACACACAGGCCCCTGCCCTGAGCCCGTTACCTCCCTCATACACACCCAGCTGTCTGTTGACTCCTTCACACACACACACCCCCGACCCCAGCCCTGACTCTGGTACCCCCACACATACCCAGCCCCCCCGCCCTGACACCTGCACCCCCCTCACATGGCCCCAGTCCTCTGCCCTGACTCTTGCACCCCTACACATCCCCACCCCCACCCTGAGCACCAGAGGGGAGCTCCTGCACCCCCCTCACATTCCCACCTGCACCTCTCACACCAAATGGGAGCTGCCCAGGTAAGTGCCCCCACACCCAGACTTCCTGCCCCAACCCTGAGCCCCCTCCCTCATTCTAGCTCCTGGGCCAGACCCTTCAGCCCCAGCCCTGTGCTCGGTCCACTCCAACCCTCAGCTCAGTGCAGCGAGAGGAAGAGAATGGGCCAGAACCAGGGAGAAGGTAGCTACCGGCTGAATGTGGGCAGGGCCCCGCCCAGCCTGCTGGCGGCCTAGTGGAACAGAACCCCAGACCAGCAGCGGGTTGAGCAGGCCAGGGCTGTAAGATCAACATTTTAATTTAATTTTAAATGAAGCTACTTAAACATTTTGAAAACCGTATTTATTTTACCATACAACACTGGTTTCTATGTCTATATATTATAGACCTAAAGAGACCTTCTGAAAAACATTAAGGTTTTGCGTGCCCGTAATACATTTTAGAGTGAATAAATGAAGATTCGGCCCACCGCTTGTGAATGGTTGCCGACCCCTGATATAGACAATAACGCTATTTCACTCCAGTGTCTTCCTAAATGTTAATAGTGCTGTTTTGATCTTTGAATCACAGCTATAGAAATAGACAAGACCCGAGCTAACACTTACCCTTCTATCTCTAACAATGCAGGCTGCATTTCAAACCTCTATTCCGTTACAGATCTTCCTAACCAGTCTTTAAAGTTCGGCCATGGGTCAAGGTCAGTTTGTGAGTTCATTAACTCTTGCTGGCCTCGTCACCTTACAATGAGATATTACATTACACGCAGATCACCACAAGGTCTCTGTGGCTTTGAGCTCCTTAGGACCTAGCCTTTAAAATGCTCTTTGCCACTGACCAATCCCTGTGAGAAGGGTGCAGGTCTCCCCTTTCTAGCTCCTCTTGGGCCGCTGGCACTTGCTGGGCAATGAGACCACACGCTCCTGAGGGAACAGAGGTCTCTCATTTACGGCGCTTTTCTCTCTGCCCCATTCGAACGCCCCTGGCTTAAGGACCACCCTGTAAGGAAGGTTTGGGTCTCCTTTGCCAAGCAAATTAAACCACAGGTCACTTTGACACGCCCGGCAAAATGACTGCCCTGTAACCAGGGTGTAAGGTCTTATCCCTCCAACGCTTAAACTAGGGGAGCCTTTTTGTGCCTGTGGCTGAGTGACACCCCACCGCTTGAGAAGGCTTGAGCTTCTGTTTCTCTTAGTGACAGGAAATTCCCCCACAATTATTTCTACTGAACTTTTTTGAGATTTGAAGTGAAATCTTACTTGCATCTGACCTGGATAGGTGACAACATGGTGTGGCGAAGGGGCAGCTGTAAGGGGATGGTGGTGGCCGTGGAAAAGTCGCCCCTTTTCTCAAAAAAGCCAAGAAATGGCCCAACCCATGCAAATGTCACACCGTCTGGAAATGAACAGGTGAAGTGGGGGGCTCCTTTCAGACCCTCACTTCCACCTCATCTTTTCTCAAGTCCTTTTGCCCTGCCCAACTTACACCGCTCAACCAACCACAACTTTGACCCTGTGTTTTCTTGTGCACAAGAAACACACCGTCGCACTGATGAGTGTTCAACTGTAGACATTCGGACAGCTCCCTCAGCTGTGTCCAAATTCCAGGCCTTGTGTCTCTTTGGAGATAGACAGAGGAGATTCCTAGGGCTACGTCCGAAGGGATTGATATGGCTATCCTTTCTGAAATGTGTTGATGTTCAGGTGTTGTAATCACATGCGGTGGTATTCAGAGCCAGCACGTGGGTGCACCTAACCCTACTAACAGGACTGCGTCACAAGGAAGAGGGGTCTTTTCTGGTAAAGGTTAGGGAGCACTAAGTTATTTTCTTAGGGTTAGGGTAGGAAGGTAAGTCCGGAAGGGTGTTGCTGAGAGATGGAGGATTCATCGGAAAGGAGACACTCAGCAGGATCCCTCCCTTACCTGTTCATTTCCAGATCTTTTCACATTGGGGACTTCACCCCGCCCCCCACACACACCGAGTTTAAAGGAGGCGTATTTTACTAAAGAAAGGGTGACCGCCCTGTAATCAGAGTTCAGGCCCCTTTTCTCCTGTCTACATTGGCCCTCTTAATGGCACCCAACATAGTCACTCTGCAGAGCAGATTCTGGCCCCTCCCCAGCCACAGAGCCCCGTACCCAAGGAGGAAACACACGGCCTATGAAGAAAACTACAGCAAGTACAGATGAGGAACAGCCAGTTATGCAGAAACCCAAGGACTATTCATGTCTCCTTAGAAGGATGTCCAGGCTCCTCAGGTCTGCGTCTGCCGCTTTCTCCTTCAGCTGCTGCTCCTGGACAATTCCTCTGCAAGCGCAGGAAATGAGCGTAGCAAGGGCCATCACTACACAAAATTCAATTGGTGCAGGTAATCTTGCCCTCATTCCTGCCTATCTACATCAGGCCCACTTGAAGAGAGACAGTCAACATCCACAGTCACCCCTCCACTCTAGCGCCCACTACGATGCATGATTTCTGTCCCCTCCTACTTGTTCATAGCTCCCGAGACCTAGCCTGAGGGGATGCACACGTAGCACTCCTACCCGTGCCCTATGAAGGGAAACAGCAAAGAGAGTGTGTGTGGGCCAACACAGTAGAGTAGAGTAGAGTAGAGAAGACACAGAGAGAAACAGAGGAGGAAGGCAAGCAACTCACCACCTGGAGTCATCCCTCATGGATCTAACCTTCTCCTGCCGAGGACACACCGATCCTGGCCAGAGAAATGATCAGTCGCTGAAAATGGGGACCGTGTCTCCCTCAAAACCACAGCTAGTCAGGAACCTTTTCTTACAAACCCAGCCCCACCTAACGGGGTGTCTCTACCTGTAGCCAGGTGGGCCGTGAGCAGAACCCTCAGCAAAACAGATACTTATCTCAGTGATAGTAGCAGCTGTTCTGCTCCCAGAGGGACAGCTCCTGCCTGGCACCAACAACGCTCGCAGTCTCATCACTCTCACTCATAAGGGCAGTAGACTGACATGTGACGTCTTTTTGCTTGGTACTAAAACCAGGGGATAAAACAAGTAAGCTACCGTCTCAGTCAGAAATGTCTCGTAGGCTTTTCTTTTCCCCTCTCACGCACGGCGGGGTTCCGCCCTCTACCCATTACACCTTTAGGACTAAAAGTACAAAGCACCTCTTACAACACCGCCCAACAGAGTCACTCTGCACAGCAGACTCTGGCCCCTCCTCACCCTTAATCCCACAGAGCCCTGTACCCAACAAGAAACCACACGGTCAATGAAGAATACTACAGTGAGTACAGATGACTCTGTGACTTCAAAGCACTGAGCCCTTACTCACAGTCAGTTATGCAGAAGGCAGAAACCTGAGGACTATTCTTGTTTCCTTAGAAGGATGTCCAGGCTGCTCAGTTCCACTTCTGACATTCTCATCCGGCTGGGGCTCCTGGACAATTCCTCTGCAAACTAATAGAGGCAAGCAAGAACTGTCACTACACAGAGCTCTATGAATGCCCTCATCCCTGCCTCCCTCTCCCATCTCATCTACATCAGCCCGACTCGATGAACAGAGACTGAGTCAACACTGACGGTCACCGCTCCACTCTAGCGCCCACTACCCTGCATGATTTTCATCCCCTCCTACTTCTTCATAGCTCCTGAGACCTAGCCTGTGGGGATGCACACCTAGCACTCCTGCCCGTGTCCTATCAAGGGAGACAGCACAAGGAGAGGCAAGGACAGACAGAGAGTGTTGGCCAACACACTAGAGAAGAGAGAGAGAGAAACACAGAGAAAGGCAAGAAACTGATATGGGCCGTGAGCAGAACCCTCAGCAAAACAGACACTTATCTCACTGACAGTGGCGTCTGCTCGACCCCCACATTGACGGCTGTTGCCTGGCATGAACAATGCTCACAGGCTCGCTGCTCTCACTCACTTTCCATCGCACGAGGGCAGTAGACTCTGATGTGTGACTGCTGGGTTTAGTACCAAGGAAGAAGTAAAAGGAAGAAAAAAATAAAATAAAATTACCATCTCCGTCTGCAATGTCCCATAGTCTCTTCATTTCACATCTCCCGTATCCCACAGCTCTGCCCTCAACCCTCTCCCAGTACTTCTTTACAGCTGCAACTAGAAGAGACTCATTTTAACTGCACCCAAAATAGTCACTTTGCTCAGGAGACTCTTGTCCCTTCCCCAGCCTTAATCCCAAAGAGCCTCGTACCCAACGAGGAAGCAGACGGCCTATGAAGGAAACAAGAGTGAGTACAGATAAGGAATTGAAAACACTGACTTCTTACTCATAGCCAGTTATCCAGAATGCAGAAAGCTGAGGACTGTTCATGTCTCCTTAGAAGGATGTCGAGGCAGTTCAGGTCCACTTCTGCCAGCTTCTTCTCCAGCTGACACTCCTGGACAATTCCTCTGCAAACTAATAGAGGCAAGCAAGAACTATCACTACACCAGTGGTTCTCAACCTTTTGTACTGATGGTCCCTTTTACATAGCAAGCTTCTGAGTGTGACCCTCCCCTTATAAATTAAAAACACTTTTTGTATATTCAACACCATTATAAATGCTGGAAGCAAAGTGATGTTTAGGATGGAGGATGACATTTCACAACCCCCCAAATAACAACCTTGCGGCCCCCTGACAGGACCTAAACCCCAGTTTGAGAACTCCTGCACTACATAGAGCCCAATTAAGGCCCTTTTCCCTGCGTCACTTTCGATCTGTCTTAGCCCCACAACACCCACAGTCACCGCTCCACTCTAGCGCCCACTGCCCTGCATCATTTCGGCCCCCTACTTGTTCATAGCTCACAAGACCTAGCCTGTGGGGATGCACACGTAACACACCTGCCCGTGTCCTATGAAGGAAGACAGCACAAGAAGAGGCAAGGACAGAGAGAGAGAGAGAAAGAAAGGCAGACAGACAGAGTGTGTGTTGGCCAACACATTAGAGGAGAGAGAGAGAAAAACGTGGGAGGGAGTCAAGAAACTCACCAGCTGGAGTCATCCCCCTGGATCTAATATGCTGCGGAGGACACACTGGTCCTGGCCAGAGACATGAGCAGCCCCTAAAAATGGGGCCATCGTCTCCTTGTAACCACAACTAGTCAGGAACCTTTTCTTACAAACCCAGTCCCAGCTAACGGGGCATCCCTACCGGGAGCAAGATGGGCTTTGAGCAGAGCAATCGCCAAAGAAGACACTTATCTCATTGAGAGTGGTGGCAGTTCCGCTCCCAGATGGACGCCTTCTGCCTCGCATCAACAACGCTTGCAGACTCATCGCTCTTGCTCTCTTTCCATTGCAGGAGGGCAGTAGACTCTGGCCTGTGACTTCTTTTCTCTTGCTACTAAACCCAGCACAAGGGGGGAAAACAAATCAGTTACCCTTTCAGTCAGCAACTTTGGGTAGGCTCTTATTTTCCCCTCCCGCACACAGTGGGGCTCCGCCCTCAACCCTATTCCTATTACACCGGTAGGACTACAAGTAGAAAGCACCCCTTGCAACGACACCCGAAATAGTCACTTTGCACAGCAGACTTTGGTCACAGAAACCAAATCTCAAGGGGGAAAATAAAACATAGAAATTGGGCTTGTTTTTGACCTGTACCTTATTGCTCATTGTAGCTTGCTGCTTCCGGCAAGCAGGGGCAAAGGGGGGAGAGAGAGTCAGGGGTGCACAGCGGACCCACCACAGTCCCAGCCTGCACGCCAGGAGAGATCTAGTCATTGAGTGTTGGGGTTCTTAGGAATCGGCTTGTTTTGGCCTTATTGGAAATAGGATTAGCTTGATTTTTGGAATACTGTGAATTCAGGGTTCTTATCTACCCAGTGAAAGTTGGCAAGTATGACTCTGGTCTCTTCCCCAGCCTTAATCCCACAGTGCCCCATACCAAACAAGGAAGGCAACGGCCTATGAAGAAAATTACAGTGAGTACAGATGAGGAATTCCAAGCACTCACCGCTTACTCACAACCAGTTAGGCAGAAGGCAGAAACCTGAAGACTGTTGAGGTCTCCTCAGAAGGATGTCCAGGCTGCTCACGTCCACTTCTGCATATTCTCATCCGGCAAGGGCTCCTGGATGATTCCTCTGCAAACTAATAAAGTCAAGCAAATACAATCACTACACATAGCACTACTGGCGCATTTAATCTTGCCCTCATCCCTGCCTCCCTCTCCCATCCCATCTACATCCGCTCGACTCGATGAACAGAGACTGAGTCAACATCCACAGATACCGCTCCACTCTAGCGCCCAATACCCTGCATGATTTTCATCCCCTCCTATTTGTTCATAGCTCCCGAGATCTAGCCTGTGGGGATGCACACCTAGCACTCCTATCCGTGTCCTATGAAGGGAGACGGCACAAGAAGCAGCAAGGACAGAGACAGAATGAGAGAGAGAGACAGACAGACAGTGTGTTGGCCAACACATTAGAGGAGAGAGAGAGAGAGAGAGTAAAAAACACAGGAGGGAGTCAAGAAACTCGTAAGCTGGAGTCATCCCCCTGGATCCAACCTTCTGCTGCAGAGGACACACCCCTCCTGGCCAGAGAAATTACCAGCCCCTGAAAATGGGGACCTTGTCTCCTTCATAACCACTAGTTAGGAACCTTTTCTTACAAACCCAGACCTTGCTAATGAGGCATCCCTACCAGGAGCTGAGACGTGAGCAGAACCCTCAGCAAAACAGACACTTATCTGAGTGACAGTAGCATCTCCTCGGCTCCCAGATGGACGGCTCTTGCCTGGCCTGAACAATGCTCACAGGCTCGCTGCTCTCACTCACTTGCCATGGCATGAGGCAGTAGACTCTGACGTGTGACTTCTTTTTCCTTGGTACTTAACCCAGCAGAGGGGAGAAAAAGAAAAAAAATAGCATCTCGGTCTGCAATGTCGCATAGTCTCTTCATTTCACATCTCCTGTATCCCACAGCTCCGCCCTCAAACCAACTCCCCTTACTACTTTACACCTGCAACTAGACAGGACCCATTGTAACTGCACCCAAAATGGTCGCTTTGCTCAGGACACTCCTGTCCCTTCCCCAGCCTTAATACCACTGTGCCCGGTACCCAACGAGGAAGCACATGGCCTGTGAAGAAAACTACAGCAAGTACAGATAAGGAATTGAAAGCACTGACCGCTTACTCACAGCCAGTTGTTCAGAAGGCAGGAAGCTGAGGACTGTTCATATCTCCTTAGAAGGATGTCCAGGCTGCTCAGATCCACTTCTGCCAGTTTTTCCTTGGGCTGGGGCTCCTGGACAATTCCTCTGCAAGCGCAGCTGCAAAAGCCAAGCATGAGCCATAACTACACACAGCTCTATTGGTGCTTGAAATCTTGGCCTCATCCCTGCCTCCCTCTTCCATCCCACCTACATCGGCCCCACTCGACGAACAGAGACCGAGTTAACACCAACAGTCACCGCTCCACTTTAGCGCCTACTGCCCAACATGGTTTTCGTCCCCTCCTACTACTCCAGGGCTTCCAAGACCTAACCTGTGGGGATGCACACCTAGCACACCTGCCCATGTCCTAAGACGGGAGACAGCATAAGGAAAGGCAAGGATAGAGACAGGGTGTGTGTTGGCCAACATACTAGAGAACAGAGAGAGAGAGAAACACAGGAGGAAGGCAAGCAACTCTCCACCTGCAGCCATTCTCCTGGATCTAACCTTCTGCTGCAGAGGACACATTGCTCCTGGCCAGAGAACTGAGCAGCCCTGAAAACGGGGACCTTGTCTCCCTCATAACTACTAGTCGGGAACCTGTTCTTACAAACCCAGCCCCAGCTAACGGAGTATCGCTACCAGAAACAAGGGGGCCATGAGCAGAGCAATCACCAAAACAGACACTTATCATTGAGAGTAGCAGCTGTTCCACTCCCAGTTGGACGGCTTTTCCGTAGCATCAATAGTTCTCGCGGTCCGATCACTTTTGCTCACTTTCCAACGTATGAAGGGAGTAGACTCTGACGCCTGATTTCTTTTCCCTTGGTACTAAAGCCAGCACAAGGGGAAAAAATAAGTTACCATCTAAGCAGGCAACGTCACATTAGCTCTTCTTTTCACCTCTCCCACACGGCGGCGCTCCACCCTCAACGCTCTTCCCATGACACCTTTAGCATTTCAGCCAAAAAGCAGCCCTTGCAACAGCACCCAACAGTCACTCTGAACAGCAGACTCTGGCCACTCTCCAGCCTTAATACCACAGAGTCCTGTACCCAACAGGGAAGCACACGGCCTGTGAACAATACTAGAGCAAGTAAAGATGAGGAATTAAAAGTATCACTTTTAAACAAACAATTTAATACTGTAACCAGTAATGATGATTGTGAAGCTTGGTTGAGGTGGTGCAGACAGAGGGTGGGATGTTTCCCAGAGAATGCCTTACTGCTAAATGATGAACTAGCACTCAGCTGGGCCCTCAAGGGTTAACGCATTGTTGTTAATGTAACCTCACACTCTACAAGGCAGCACGAATGGAGGGAGGGAGGGCAGACAGCATGGCAGAGAGAGACAGAGACACACCCTGTGTGTGGGGGGGGGAAGAGAGTGAGTGATGCACATTGCCCCTTCAAGTGCGCTGACACCACTTTAAGGACATTGCCTTTTTAAGTAGGTCAGGAAGTTGAGACAGCAGCTGCAGGCAGCAGACTCTCTCCACCCTGAGCCCTGTCCTGTCCCCACCCTGCTCTAGATGAAGGGGTAAGTGGGGGGCAGGAGTAGGGGGACACCCTGACATTAGCCCCCCTTTCCCCTCTCCCCTGTACAGCAAGCACGAGGCTCCGGGGAGCAGCTCCAAGGCAGAGGGCAGGAGCAGCACATGGCAGTGGGGGGGAAGGGACAGCTGAACTGCCAGCAACTTAGGGGGGCAGGGAGCTGATGGGGGGCTGCCGGTCCACCCTGGTTCCAAGCCCCCACCAGCGAGCTGAAACGGGCTGCTTTTCCTGCAAGGACTGGATAAACCAGGCAGCTGCCAAGCAACGTTATAAGGGAGCATTGCGCAATGTTACACAAGCATGTTCCCTAATTGATCAGCAACGTAACAACTTTAACCGGGGCAACTTTAAGTGAGGAGTTCAGTGCTTTGAATACAGTATCACTTACTCACAGCCAGTTATGTGCAAGGCAGAAAGCCGAGGACTGTTATTCTCTGCTTAGAAGAATGCCCAAGCTACTCAGGTCCACATCTGCCACCTTCTCCTTCGGCTGCTGCTCCTCCATGATTCCTCTAGAAGCGCAGCTGCAAAAGCCAAGCATGAGACATCACTACATACAGCTGTATTGGTGTGTGAAATCCACTCAATGAATACAGACCGAGTAAACATTGAGTCACCGTTCCACTCTCGCACCCATTGTCCAGCATGATTTTCATCCCCTCCGACTTGTTCATAGCTCCCAAGACCTAGCCTGTGGGGATGCACACCTAGCACGCCTGCCCGTGTGCTATGAAGGGAGAAGGGATAAGGAGAGGCAAGGACAGAGACAGACAGAGAGAGAAAGAGAGTGTTGGCCAACATACTAGAGAAGAGACAGACAGAGAGAGAAACATGGGAGGAAGGGAAGCAACTCGTCACCTGGAGTCATCCCCCTGGATCTCACCTTCTGATGCAGAGGACACACTGCTACTGGCCAGAGAACTGAGCAGCCCCTGAAAATGGGGACCTTGTCTCCCTCATAAACAAACACTTTCTCACAAACAGCCCCAGCAAATGGAGCGTCCCTACCAGGAGCAAGGTGGGCCGGGAGCAGAGCAATCACCAAAACAGACACTTATCTCATTGAGAGTGGCGACTGTTCCACTCCCAGTAGGACAGCTTTTCCTTGGCATCAGTAGTTCTTAAGGTTCCATCGCTCTCGCTCGCTTTCCATGACATGAAGGCAGTAGACACTGACACGTGACTTCTTTTCCCTTGGTACTAAACCCAGCATGAGGGGAAAAAACAAGTAAGTTACCATCTCAGTGGGCAATGTTGGGGAGGCTCTACTTTTCGCCTCTCCCACACAGTGAGGCTCTGCCCTGAACCCTCATCCCATCACACCTTTAGGACTACAAGTAGAAAGCAACCCTTGGAATGAGACCTTAAAACAGTAACTCTGCACAGCACACTCTGGTCACACACACACCACACCTGTGGGGATAAGCATGATTTGGCTTGGAACTTATTGCTTTCTGTAGCTTGTTGCTTCCAGCAAGCAGACGCAAAGGGGGGGGCGAGAGTCAGGGGTGCACAGCGGGCCCACCGCAGTTCCAGACTGCAGACGCCAGGAGAGATCTAGAGACTCTGGTCCCTTCAAGCCTTAATCACACAGAGCCCCATAGACAATGAGGAAGCAAACAGAGTGTGAAGAAAATTGCAGTGAGTACAGATGAGGAATTACAAGCCCTGACCTCTTACTCACAGGCAGTTACGTGGGAGGCAGAAAGCTGAAGACTGTTCATGTCTGCTTAGAAGGATTTCCAGGCGGCTCAGGTCCACTTCTGCCAATTTCTCCTCCGGCTGCTGCTCCTGGATGATTCCTCTGCAAACGCAGGACGTAACCCAAGAAAAAGCCATCACTACACAAAATTCAACTGGTGCATGAAATCTTGCCCTCATTCCTACCTCCCTGTCCCACGCCATCCACATCAGCCCCACTAGAGCAGAGACTCCATCAACACCCACAGTCACCGCTGCACTCTAGCGCCCACCACCCTGTGTGATTTTGGTCCCCTCCTACTTGTTCATTGCTCCCAAGACCTAGCCTGTGGGGATGCAAAGCTACCACACCTGCCCATGTCCTACGAAAGGAGACAGGACAAGGAGAGGCAAGGACAGAGACAAACAGACAGAGAGTGTGTTGGCCAACAAATTAGAGGAGAGAGAGAGAGAGAAAAACGTGGGAGGAAGTCAAGAAACTCACCAGCTGGAGTCATCCCCCTGGATCCAACCTTCTGCTGCAGAGAACACACTGCTTGTGGACAGAGAAATGACCAGCCCCTGAAAATGGGGACCTTGTTTCCCTTGTAACTACAGCTATTCAGGAACCTTTTCCTACAAACTCAGCCCCAGCTAACGACAAGTCCTGGCCTGGAGGCAGGTGGACCGTTACAAGAGTCCTCACGAAACCAGACACTTATCTCACTGATGGTGACGTCTGCTCCACTCCCAGCTTCATGGCATCTGCATAGCCTGGAATCAACAACGCCACAAGCCAGCTGATTGCCACAGGCAGGAGGCCATGGGGGAAGGCACTGATCCGCGGGGTCTGCTGGCGGGCGGGAAGTGCTGGGGTGGGGGGGCATAGGAGAGCTGATGGGGGGCTGCCGACTGTGGACAAAGCAGGCAGCCAAACGCCATTATAGCGAAGCATTGCACAACTTTAAATACAGCATGTTCTGTAATTGACCAGGGACCTAAGATTGAAACAATGTTAAGCGAGAGGATGTTAAGTGGAGAGTTACTGTCAATTCATGGAGGATGAGTCCATGAACGGCTATGAGTCAGGATGAGCAGGGATCGTGTCCCTGGCCTCTGTTTGCCAGGAGCTGGGAATGGGTGACAGTGGATGGATCACTTGGTAATTTCCTGTTCTGTTCATTCCTTCTGGGGCACCTGACATTAGCCACTGTCGGTAGACAGGATACTAGGCTAGATGGACCTTTGATCTGACCCAGTCTGGCCATTCTTACGTTCATATGTTAAGCAGCCTGTTGCACCTGCATCCAAGACAGTCACTGAGCAGAGGAGACTGTTGTCCCTTCCCTTGGTCGTAATCCCACAGAGCCCCATGGCCAACAAGGAGGCTCACGGCCTCTGAAGAAAACTTGAGTAGTAACGGATGAGGGATAGAGGCCATAATTGTTCACTCACAGCCAGTCATGGAGAAGGCAGAAAGCTGAGGACTCTTCATCTCTGCTTACAAGGATGTCCAGGCTGCTCAGGTTCACTTCTTCCAGTTTCTCCTCTGGCTCCAGCTCCTGGACAATTCCTCTGCAAACTAATAAAGACAAGCAGGAACTATCACTACACAGAGCTCTATTAACACCCTCATCCCTGCCTCCCTCTCCCATCCCATCTACAGCCACCCCAGTCGAGGAACAGAGACTGAGCCCACACTATCAGTCACCGCTCCACTCTACAATCCACTGCTCCCCACGGGTTTCGTCCCCTAGCTCGCCTGCCCGTGTGCTAGGAAGGGTTAGTGTTGGGCAGGAAGGAGAGAGAAGGGCTGAGGGGCCCCATGGGTGGAGGGAGGAATGGGGGTGCAGGTTGGGGAATGTTGTACAAAGGAGAAAAGGGCACTGGGCGTCCCACAGATCTAGGGACAGAGTGGGGTGCAGGTTGCGGTGGGAGGGAGGAAAAAGGGGACTGAGGGGCCCAATGGATGGGGGAATGAACTGGGGGGGCTGTTGGGGAGGAAGGGGAGCTGAGCAGTCCCTACAGGTGGGGGCATGGATGGAGGCGCAGGTTGTGGTGAGCTGGGAGGATGTTGGAGAGAGATGGGATCTGAGGAGTCCCTTGAATGGAGGAATGAACTGGGGGATACAGGCGTGTAGGTTGGGGACAGTTGTTGCAGGCTGGGGGGTGTTTGGGGAGGGAGGTAGGGAGGGGGGCGGAAGGGGGCTATGGGAGAAGGCATGTACGGGGGAAAGTAGGGATGGGGTGCAGGTTGGGGTGGCCTAGGTGGTGTTGAAGGGAGAAGAAAGGACTGAGGGGCCCAACGGATGGGGGGATAGATGGGCGTGGGCTGGTTTCGGCTAGAGGAACGGGCGTTCAGATTAGAGAAGGCTGCAGGCATAGGGGGTGGGGTGGGTGGGTTGGGGACTGGGGAAGCAGGTTGGGGAAGGTTGGGGCAGGCTGGGGATTAAAGGGGGGGGACGAGAAAAGTCAGGGCGGGCTGGGGGGTGCGGGAGGGAAGAGGAAGTTTGTGAGGGGCTGAGGGGGGTTAGAGAATGTCACAGGGAGCTGGGGAGGTTGGGGGTGGGGAAGGTGGCGGCGCACTAGGGGGGGCTGGGGGCACCAAGGGGGCTTGGGAAATTCACAGTGTGCTGGGGGCTCCATGGGGGAAGGGAAGCTTGCGGCACACTGCAGATGTGTGGGGAAGGTGGTGGCCCATGAGGAGCTGGGGAAGCTCACAGCAGTGCGGGGGCACCGGGGGCGGGGCATGGGGGGCTGGGGAAGGTTGCAGGGGCTGTGGCTGGGCGGGGGGCTGTGGGAGCCTGGGGGGGGAGAAAAGGCATGCTGGGAGGGTGGGGGGCATGGCTGGGTGAGAGAAGTTGTGGGGATGGGGGGGCTGTGGTTAGGCAGGGGGGGAGGAAAGGTGTGCTGGGGGTGCCGGGGGGGGTGTGGGAGCCTGTGGGGGGAGGAAAGACACGCTGGGGGGGGCTGTGGCTGGGTGAGGGAAGCAGTGGAGATGGGGGGGCTGTGGCTGGGCGGGGGGGAGGAAAGGTGCACTGGGGGGAGGAAAGACGCGCTGGGGGGTGATGGGGGTGCCGGGGGGGCCCGACAGGGGAGGGAAGCTTGTGGCACACTGAAGGTGTGTGGGGAAGGGGGTGGCCCATGAGGAGCTGGGGAAGCTCACAGCAGTGCGGTGGCACGGGGGGTTGGGGAAGGTTGCAGGGGCTGTGGGAGCCTGGGGGGGGAGGAAAGGCAGACTGGGAGGGTGGGGGGCTGTGGCTGGGTGAGGGAAGCTGTGGAGATGGGGGGGGTTGTGGCTGGAGGGTTATGGGGGTGCTGGGGAGGAGGGGAAGTGGGGGCTGTGGCTAGGCGAGGAGAGGCGCGCTGGGGGTGCCGGGGTGGGAGGAAAGATGCGCCAGGGGGGGCTGTGGCTGGAGGTGCTGAAGGGGAAAAGGTGGGGGTGGGGAGGGGGCTGTGGCTGGGCGGGGGGGAGGAAAGACACGCCGGCGGGGGAGGCGGGGTGACTGTGGGAGCAGTTAGGGGGGGCGGGGGGGCCGGTCCCAAACACTCCGGGGGGGGCGGGGGGGCGGCGGGGGCCCCACGTCCCGGCACCGCAGCGCCTCCCGCCCACCGCACTAGCGTCCCCCGGTTACCACGGGCGGCCTCCAGACCGCTGACGTCACTTCCGCTCCAGGCCCCGCCCTGCGAGCGCAGCCCGTCACGCCCAAAGCGCCGCCCGCTGGATCCGCGGGGGCTGATGGGAGTTGTAGGCCGGGGTGCACTGCTACTCCAACAAGCCCCTGCGTCCTCCCGCCCTGCGCCCCTCCCCGCAGCGGGGGCTGGGGGCTCTGGCTGGGACCCCCGCTATTAGGGTGACCAGATCACAGGGATGAAATATCGGGACACGGGGGGGGGGGGGGGAGGGGCGGAGCAAAAAAAATGGCGGCAGAGCAAAAAAAAAAAAAAACAGTTTTGCAGGGGCGGGGGGCATTAGCAGGACCCAGCCGCGCCGCCGGATCGCACACAGCGCCCCAGCCGCGCGCACTGCATTCCCCGCGGAGCCTCCCACCCCGGGCACATGAGATTCGTCCCACCGCAGGCGGGGAGCCTCTCCCGCTCAGCTGCACTCCAGCAGCTCCTTCCCGGCAGGGCAAGATGCTGGAGCGCAGCCGAGCGGGAGAGGCGCAGGATTTCCCAGCAGCGTCGGGGAAGTTTATCGGTTCGGGGGACCCTGGCCGGCTCCTCGCGCCAGCCGCCCCGCCTGGGACAGATCTCGCCCCCGCAGCCCCTCTCCACCACATGTCTCCGGCGGGCAGCCCACACCCCCGGGCCACGCCGCTCACCCGGGCCCTGCCTGCTCCGCGCTGCCCCTGGACCCACCATGCTGCCCCGTGGACTGCAGGGCTGGAGCAGCCTCCGCGCTGCACTGCAGCGCTCCCGGCCCCAGCCAGCCATGGCCCGTGTGCCCAGGCTGCTGCACAGGGGCGTCTCCTCCCCAGGTTCGGCTTGGGATCCAATGGGGCAGTGAGGGGGCGGGGCTGGGGGCAGGGATTTGGTGAGGGATCCAATGGGGGAAGGAAGGGGCGGAGTCGGGCCGGGGGGGCAAGAGCCCCTCCGGGCTCCGCCTGTGCACGGGAGCGGAGGGCAAAATTGTTTGTTTGTCCAGTGTCCCGACCGAACATTGGTCGGGACGCGGGACAAACAAGCAAATATCGGGACAGTCCCGATAAAATCGGGACATCTGGT
The DNA here is from genome assembly GCF_020497125.1 of Mauremys mutica. Lineage (NCBI taxonomy): Eukaryota > Metazoa > Chordata > Testudines > Geoemydidae > Mauremys > Mauremys mutica. Next base: position 21,593,285 of record NC_059094.1, on the reverse strand, counting down.
CACCCTACCCGCTATTAACCCTCCCCCGCCCTGGTGAAGGATTGAACAGCTGGAGACTGGGGCCGTGCGCAGAACAGATGCAGAACTCTGCAAAAACCACCAGTGCCCGAGAGCGAGAGGGACATGGATCGATCCTATCGGCTTTAGATCTACAGACTGGAGCCAATGAGGCAAACAGTGACACCGCGTGGCCACGAAGGGTAATGCACAGAACAGTTCCTGCATGGAGCTACAGTGACACCGTGTGGCCACGACGGGTAATGCACAGAGCATTTCTCTCAAAGGAACAGTGACACCATGTGGCCATGGAGGGTAATGCACAGAACAGTTCCTGCATGGAGCAACAGTGACACCATGTGGCCACCCAGAGTAATGCACAGAAGAGTTCCTGCATGGAGCAACAGTGACACCGTGTGGCCACGACGGGTAATGCACAGAGCAGTTCCTGCATGGAGCAACAGTGACACCGTGTGGCCACAACGGGTAATACACAGAGCATTTCTCTCAGAGGAACAGTGACACCATGTGGCCACGTAGGGTAATGCACAGAGCATTTCTCTCAGAGGAACAGTGACACCATGTGGCCACGCAGGGTAATTCACAGAGCATTTCTCATGGAGGAATAGTGACATCGTGTGGCCACGCAGGGTAATGCACAGAACAGTTCCTGCATGGAGCAACAGTGACATCGTGTGGCCACGACGGGTAATGCACAGAGCAGTTCCTGCGTGCAGCTACAGTGACACCGTGTGGCCACGCATGGTAATGCACAGAACAGTTCCTGTGTGCAGCTACAGTGACACCGTGTGGCCACGCAGGGTAATGAACAGAACAGTTCCTGCATGTAGCTACAGTGACACCGTGTGGCCACGACGGGTAATGCACAGAGCATTTCTCTCAGAGGAACAGTGACACCGTGTGGGCACGCAGAGTAATGCAAAGAACAGTTTCTGCATGAGCTACAGTGACATCATGTGGCCACGCAGAGTAATGCACAAAGCACTTTTCACGAAGCAACAGTGACATCGTGTGCCCACGCAGGGTAATGGTGTGTCTGTTCCTCTGAGAGAAGTGCTCTGTGCAATACCCTGCGTGGCCACACGGTGTCACTGTGGCTCCATGCAGAAACTGCTCTGTGTATTTCCCTGCGTGGCCACACGGTGGCACTGTTGCTCCGTGAGAAATCGTCTGTGCATTACCCCACATGGCCACACGGTGTCACTAGTTATTTCCCTCATGGAGCCACAGAGACACTAGGTCAGGGGTCAGCAACCTCCAGCAGCCGCATCCCAAAGACGTCACAGGAGCCGATTTTCAATGGCACGCGGCTGCCTGCCGGGACTCCAGGGTGCCATTAAAAATCCTGCCAGCACGGCAAGCCGCAGGGTCCATGCTCCCAGGCTGGAGCATCGGGCCCAGCGCAGCAAGCCGCCGCCCCCTCCCCCGGATCCCTGCCGCCACGCGCAGAGCTCTGGGTCCGGGGCTGCGTGCTCCTGTGAGGGAGCGTTTGGCTCTGCAGGGAGGCAAAGACGCTCCCCACTCATCCAGAGCCCTGCCCCCGTGCGCGCCGCATTCTGAAGGGTGGGGCTGTGCGCTCCCACGGGGCAGCATAGGCTGGCTCTGCTTGGAGGCTTATGGTAAGGGGATCTGGGGCTGGGGAGCTTTGGTAAGGGATGGCGGCAGTCAGGGAACAGGGAGCAGGGTTAGTTGGATAGAAGGTGGGATCCTGGGGGGGTGGCTAGGGGTGGGGGTCTCTGGAGGCAGCAGGCAGGGAACAGGGGGGTGGATGGGGCATGGTAATTCCAGGGTCTGTCAGGGGGTGAGGGCTGGATAGGGGTCAGGGGACAGTTAGCGTGGGGGGGTCTCTGGAGGAGGCTGTCAGGGGACAAGGAGCTGGGGCGGTTGGATGAGTCAGGAGTTTGGGGGGGCTGTCAGGAGACAGGGGTGTGGAGGGGGTTGCGGCAGGCAGGGAGCAGGGTGAGGATTGTATGGGTTGGGAGTGCTGGGGGTCCTGTTGGGGGTGGGGAGTGGTTGGATGGGGCGTGGGAGTCCGGAGGTCTGTCTCGGGGTGTGGATAAGGGTTGGGGCAGTCAGGGGACAGGTAAGGGGTAGGCTTCTAGGGGGGCAGTCAGGGGACAAGAACAGGGAGGCTTAGATAGGGGATAGGGTTCTGGGGGGCAGAGGTCCCAGGAGGGGGTAGTCAGGGGACAAGGAGCGGAGAGGGTTGGAGGTTCGGAGGGGGGCAGTCACCCAGCCCTCTGCCCTGACACCCCCCTCACACACACACACCCAGGCCCCTGCCCTGAGCCCTGTACCTCCCTCATTCACACCCAGCCCTCTGTTGACTCCTTCACCCCCCCCGGCCCCCAGCCCTGACTGTGGCACCCCCACACATACCCAGCCCCCCCGCCGTGACACCTGCACCCCCCTCACATAGCCCCAGTCCTCTGCCCTGACTCTTGCACCCCTACACATCCCCACCCCCACCCTGAGCACCAGAGGGGAGCTCCTGCACCCCCACTCACATTCCCACCTGCACCCCTCACACCAAATGGGAGCTGCCCAGGTAAGTGCCCCCACACCCAGACCTCCTGCCCCAACCCTGAGCCCCCTCAATCATTCTAGCTCCTGGCCAGACCCTTCAGCCCCAGCCCTGTGCTCAGTCCACTCCCACCCTCAGCTCAGTGCAGAGAGAGGAAGAGAATGGGCCAGAACCAGAGAGAAGGTAGCTACCCACTATATGTGGGCAGGGCCCCACACAGCCTGCTGGCGGCCTAATGGAACAGAACCCCAGACCAGCAGCTGGTTGAGCAGGCCAGTGGTGTAAGATCAACATTTTAATTTAATTTTAAATGAAGCTACTTAAACATTTTGAAAACCTTGTTTATTTTACAATACAACACTAGTTATATAATATATAGACATAGAAACTAAAGAGACCTTCTGAAAAACATTAAGGTTTCGCGTGCCAGTAATAAATTTTAGAGTGAATAAATGAAGACTCGGCACACCACTTGTGAAAGGTTGCCGTCCCCGATATAGACAATAACGCTATTTCACTCCAGTGTCTTCCTAAACGTTAATATTGCTTTTTTGATCTTTGAATCACAGCTATAGCAATAGACAAGACCTGAGGTAACACTTACCCTTCTATCTCTAACAATACAGGCTGCATTTCAAACCTCTATTCCGTTACAGATCTTCGTAACCAGTCTTTAAAGTTCGGCCATGGGTCAAGGTCAGTTTGTGAGTTAATTAACTCTTGCTGGCCTCGTCACCTTATAGTGAGATATTACATTACACGCAGATCACCACAAGGTCTCTGTGGCTTTGACCTCCTTAGGACCTAGACTTTAAAACGCTCTTTGCCACTGACCAATCCCTGTGAGAAGGGTGCAGGGCTCCTCTTGGGCCGCTGGCACTTGCTGGGCAATGAGACCACGCTCTCCTGAGGGAACAGAGGTCTCTCCTTTACGGCGCTTTTCGCTCTGCCCCATTCGAACGCCCCTGCCTTAAGGACCACCCTGTAAGGAAGGTTTGGGTCTCCTTTGCCAAGCAAATTAAACCACAGGTCATTTTGACACGCCCGGCAAAAGACTGCCCTGTAACCAGGGTGTAAACCTCCAACGCTTAAACTAGGGGAGCCTTTTTGTGCCTGTGGCTGAGCGACACTCCACCCCTTGAGAAGGCTTGAGCTTCCATTTCTCTTAGTGACAGGAAATTCCCCCACAATTATTTCTACTGGACTTTTTTGAGATTTGAAGTGAAATCTTACTTGCGACCTATCCAGGTCAGATGCAACATGGTGTGGCGAAGGGGCAGCTGTAAGGGGATGGTGGAGGCCGTGGAAAATTCGCCCCTTTTCTCAAAAAAGCCAAGAAATGGCCCAACCATGCAAATGTCACACCGTCTGGAAATGAACAGGTGAGATGCCGGGCTCCTTTCAGACCCTCACTTCCACCTCATCCTTCCTCAAGTCCTTTTGCCCTGCCCAATTTACACCGCTCAACCAACCACAACTTTGACCCTTTGTTTTCTTGTGCACAAGAAAGACACCATCCCACTGATGAGTGCTCAACTGTAGACATTCGGACAGTTCCTTGAGCTGTGTCCAAATTCCAGGCCTTGTGTCTGTCTCTTTGGAAATAGACAGAGGAGATTCCTAGGGCTACGTCCGAAGGGATTGATGTGGCGGTCCTTTCTGAAATGTGTTGATGTTCAGGTGTTGTAATCACATGCGGTGGTATTCAGAGCCAGCATGTGGGTGCACCTAACCCTACTAACAGGACTGCGTCACAAGGAAGAGGGGTCTTTTCTGGTAAAGGTTAGGGAGCACCAAGTTATTTTCTTGGTGAGGTAGGAAGGTAAGTCCGGAAGGGTGTCGCTGAGAGATGGAGGATTCATCGGAAAGGAGACACTCAGCAGGATCCCTCCCTCACCTGTTCATTTCCAGATCTTTTCACATTGGGGACTTTCCGCCCCACCCACACCGAGTTTAAAGGAGGAGTATTTTACTAAAGAAAGGGTGACCACCCTGTAATCAGGGTTCAGGCCCCTTTTCTCCTCTCTGCATTGGCCCTCTTAATGGCACCCAACATAGTCACTCTGCAGAGCAGATTCTGGCCCCTCCCCAGCCACAGAGCCCCGTACCCAAGGAGGAAACACACGGCCTATGAAGAAAACTACAGCAAGTACAGATGAGGAACAGCCAGTTATGCAGAAACCCGAGGACAATTCATGTCTCCTTAGAAGGATGTCCAGGCTTCTCAGATCCACTTCTGCATATTCTCCTCCAGCGAGGGCTCCTGGACAATTCCTCTGCAAACTAATAAAGCCAAGCAAGGACCATCACTACACCGAGCTCTATGAATGTCCTCATCCCTGCCTCCCTCTCCCATTCCATCTATATCCGCCGGACTCAATGAACAGAGACTGAGTCAACATCCACAGACACTGCCCCACTCTAGCGCCCACTATCCTGCATGATTTTCATCCCCTCCTACTTGTTAATAGCTCCCGAGACCAAGCCTGTGGGGATGCACACCTAGCACTCCTGCCCCTGTTCTATGAAGGGAGACGACACAAGGAGAGGCAAGGACAAAGACAGAGAGAGAAAGAGTGTTGGCCAACACACTAGAGAAGGGAGAGAGAGAGAGAGAGAGAGAGAGAGAGAGAGAAACACAGGAGAAAGGCAAGTAACTCACCATCTGGAGTCATCCTCCTGGATCCAACCTTCCGCTGCAGAGGACTCACCGGTACTGGCCAGAGGACTGAGCAGCCCCTGAAAATAGGGACCTTGTCTCCCTCGTAACCACAGCAGAGCCTTCACCTAACAAGACACTTATCTCACGGACAGTGGTCCTTGCTCCACTCCCAGCTGGATGGCTCTTCCCTGGCATCAACAATGCTTAGAATCTCCCAGTTCTCGCTCCCTTTCCATGGCATGTGCGGAGTGGACTCTGACTCTGCACTTGGTACTAAACCCAGCACTAGGGGGAAAAACAAATCAGTTAGCATCTCAGTCTGCAACGTGCATAGGTTCTTCTTCTCCCATCTACCACACCTCAGGGCTCCGCCCTCAACCCTCCTCCCATTACAGCTTTAGCACTACAACTAAAAAGCAGCCCACTGCACCTACATCCAAGATACTCACTCTGCACAGGAGACTTGTGCCTTTGCCTCGTCTGAATCCCACAGAGCACCGTGTCCAATGACGAAATTCAGAGCCTCTGAAAAAAAAACCGGAGCCAGTACAGATAAGGGCAGAAATCTGAGGACCATTCATGTCTGCTTAGAAGGATGTCCAGGCTCCTCAGGTCCGCGTCTGCCACTTTCTCCTTCAGCTGCTGCTCCTGGACAATTCCTCTGCAAGCGCAGGAAATGAGCGAAGCATGAGCCATCACTACACAAAATTCAATTGGTGCAGGTAATCTTGGCCTCATCCCTGCCTATCTACATCAGGCCCACTTGAAGTGAGACAGTCAACATCCACAGTCACCCCTCCACTCTAGCACCCACTACGATGCATGATTTCCGTCCCCTCCTACTTGTTCATAGCTCCCGAGACCTAGCCTGAGGGGATGCACACGTAACACTCCTGCCCGTGCCCTATGAAGGGAGACAGCCGAGAGAGAGAGAGAGAGAGAGAGAGAGAGAGAGTGAGTGAGTGAGTGTGTGTGTGTTTTGGCCAACACAGTAGAGTAGAGTAGAGAAGACAGAGAGTAACAGAGGAGGAAGGCAAGCAACTCACCACCTGGAGTCATCCCTCATGGATCTAATGTTCTCCTGCCGAGGACACACCGATCCTGGCCAGAGAAATCATCAGCCCCTGAAAATGGGGACTGTCTCCCTCAAAACCACAGCTAGTCAGGAACCTTTTCTTACAAACCCACTCCACCTAACGGGGTGTCTCTACCTGTAGCCAGGTGAGCCGTGAGCAGAACCCTCAGCAAAACAGATACTTATCTCAGTGATAGTAGCAGCTGTTCTGCTCTCAGAGGGACGGCTCCTGCCTGGCACCAACAACGCTCGCAGTCTCGTCACTCTCACTCATAAGGGCAGTAGACTTTGACATGTGACGTCTTTTTGCTTGGTACTAAAACCAGGGGATAAAACAAGTAAGCTACCATCTCACTCAGAAATGTCTCTTAGGCTCTTCTTTTCCCCTCTCACGCACAGCGGGGTTCCCCCCTCTACCCATTACACCTTTAGGACTAAAAGTACAAAGCACCTCTTACAACACCACCCAACACAGTCACTCTGCACAGCAGACTCTGGCCCCTCCTCACCCTTAATCCCACAGAGCCCTGTACCCAACAAGAAACCACACCGTCAGTGAAGAATACTACAGTGAGTACAGATGACTCTGAGTTCAAAGCACTGAGCCCTTACTCACAGCCAGTTATGCAGAAGGCAGAAACCTGAGGACTATTCTTGTTTCCTTAGAAGGATGTCCAGGCTGCTCAGGTCCACTTCTGACATTCTCATCCGGCTGGGGCTCCTGGACGATTCCTCTGCAAACTAATAAAGCCAAGCAAGAACTGTCACTACACAGAGCTCTATGAATGCCCTCATCCCTGCCTCCCTCTCCCATCTCATCTACATCAGCCCGACTCGATGAACAGAGACTGAGTCAACACTGACGGTCACCGCTCCACTCTAGCGCCCACTACCCTGCATGATTTTCATCCCCTCCTACTTCTTCATAGCTCCTGAGACCTAGCCTGTGGGGATGCACACCTAGCACTCCTGCCCGTGTCCTATGAAGGGAGACAGCACAAGGAGAGGCAAGGACAGAGACAGAGTGTGTTGGCCAACACGCTAGAGAAGAGAGTGAGAGAGAGAGAGAGAGAAACACAGAGAAAGGCAAGAAACTGATATGGGCCGTGAGCAGAACCCTCAGCAAAACAGACACTTATCTCACTGACAGTGGCGTCTGCTCGACCCCCACATTGACGGCTGTTGCCTGGCATGAACAATGCTCACAGGCTCGCTGCTCTCACTCACTTTCCATCGCATGAGGGCAGTAGACTCTGATGTGTGACTGCTGGGTTTAGTACCAAGGAAGAAGTAAAAGGAAGAAAACAAAATAAAATTACCATCTCCGTCTGCAATATCACATAGTCTCTTCATTTCACATCTCCCGTATCCCACAGCTCCGCCCTCAACCCATCTCCCATTACTACTTTACAGCTGCAACTAGAAGGGACCCATTTTAACTGCACCCAAAATAGTCACTTTGCTCAGGAGACTCTTGTCCCTTCCCCAGCCTTAATCCCAACGAGGAAGCACACGGCCTGTGAAGGAAACAAGAGTGAGTACAGATAAGCAATTGAAAACACTGACTTCTTACTCATAGCCAGTTATCCAGAAAGCTGAAAGCTGAGGATTGTTCATGTCTCCTTAGAAGGATGTCCAGGCAGCTCAGATCCACTTCTGACAGCTTCTTCTCCAGCTGAGACTCCTGGACAATTCCTCTGCAAACTAATAAAGGCAAGCAAGAACTATCACTACACCAGTGGTTCTCAACCTTTTGTACTGATGGTCCCTTTTACATAGCAAGCTTCTGAGTGTGACCCTCCCCCGTTATAAATTAAAAACACTTTTTGTATATTCAACACCATTATAAATGCTGGAAGCAAGGTGATGTTTAGGATGGAGGATGACATTTCACAACCCCCCAAACAACAACCTTGCGGCCCCCTGACGGGACCTAAACCCCAGTTTGAGAACTCCTGCACTACATAGAGCCCAATTAAGGCCCTTTTCCCTGCGTCACTTTCGATCTGTCTTAGCCCCACAACACCCACAGTCACCGCTCCACTCTAGCGCCCACTGCCCTGCATCATTTCGGCCCCCTACTTGTTCATAGCTCACAAGACCTAGCCTGTGGGGATGCACATGTAACACACCTGCCCGTGTCCTACGAAGGAAGACAGCACAAGAAGAGGCAAGGACAGAGAGAGAGAAAGAAAGGTAGACAGACAGAGTGTGTGTTGGCCAACACATTAGAGGAGAGAGAGAGAAAAACGTGGGAGGGAGTCAAGAAACTCACCAGCTGGAGTCATCCCCCTGGATCTAATATGCTGCGGAGGACACACTGGTCCTGGCCAGAGACATGAGCAGCCCCTAAAAATGGGGCCATCGTCTCCTTGTAACCACAACTAGTCAGGAACCTTTTCTTACAAACCCAGTCCCAGCTAACGGGGCATCCCTACCAGGAGCTGAGCCGTGAGCAGAGCAATCACCAAACCAGACACTTATCTCAGTGACAGTGGCCTCTGCTCCGCTCCCAGCTGGACGGCTCTTGCCTGGCATGAACAATGCTCACAGGCTCGCTGCTCTCACTCGCTTTCCGTATCATGAGATGAGCCGACGCTGACCCTCCACTTCTTTTCTCTTGGTCCTGAACCCAGCACAAGGGGGTGGAGGAGAAACAAACGAGTTAGCATCTCAGTTGGCAACATCACATAAGTTCTTCTCCCATTTACCGCACCCCAGACCTCCACCCATAACCCTTCTTCCGTTACACCTTCAGGACCACAACTAGAAAGCAGCCTGTTGCACGTACACTCAAAACAGCCACTCTGCATAGGAGACTTGTGCCTTTCCCTCCTCTTAACCCCACAGAGCCATGTACCCGACCAGGAACAAAACTGGAGCGAGAACAGATGAGGAATTCGAAGCACCGAGCGCTTACTCACGGCCAGTTACGTGGAAGGCAGAAAGTTGAGAACTGTTAATCTGTGCTTAGAAGGATGTCCAGGCTGCTCAGGTCCGTGTCTGCTAGTTTCTCCTCCTGCTGCTGCTCCCTGATGATTTCTCTGCAAGTGCAGCAAATAAGCCAAACAAGAGCCATCGCTACACAAAATACAATTGATGCGTGAAATCTTGCCCTCATCCCTGCCTCCCTCTCCCATCCACAGCAGCCCCACTAGAGCAGAGACTCAGTCAACACCCACAGTAACCACTCCACTCTAGCGCCCACTGCCCTGCACCATTTCAGCAGCCAACCAACATCACCAGACAGGCACTGCGGTGGAACCCCCAAGGCAAGCGGAAAAGAGGCCGTCCAAGAAATACCTGGCGACGCGACCTTCAGGCTGATAGCAGAAAAATGGGCTATACCTGGAACCAGCTAGAGCGAATGGCCCAGGATAGAAGACTCTGGAGATCTGTGGTTGGTGGCCCATATCCCGATTGGGGTGACGGGCATGAGTGAGTGAGTGACTTGTTCATAGGTCACAAGACCTAGCCTGTGGGGATGCACACCTAAGACACCTGCCCGTGTCCTACGAAGGGAGACAGCACAAGGAGAGGCAAGGACAGAGACAGACAGACAAACAGAGAGTGTGTTGGCCAACACATTAGAGGAGAGAGAGAGAAAAATGTGGGATGGAGTCAAGAAACTCAACAGCTGGAGTCATCCTCCTCCATCCAACCTTCTGCTGCGTAGGACACACTGTTTGTGGACAGAGAAAAGACCAGCCCCTGAAAATGGGGACCTTGTCTCCCTCGTAACTACAGCAGGTCAGGAATCTTTTCCTACAAACCGAGCCCCAGCTAATGACAAGTCTCAGCCTGGAGGCAGGTGAGCCGTTACTGGAGTCCTCCCCAAACCAGACACTTATCTCACTGATGGTGACGGCTGCTCCACTCCCAGATCGACGGCATCGCCATAGGCTGGCATCAACAACGCTTGTGGTCTCCCGGCTCTTCGTGCTTTCCATCTCACAACGGGGGTGGGCGCTTACCCTTCACTTCTTTCTCGGTGGTACTAAGCACAACACAAGAGGGAAAAACAGAACTTATCATCGGAATCTGCAGTGTTGTGTACGTGGTTGTTCTCCCATCTCCCATTACACCTTTATAGCTCCATGGAGTCATGAAGAATCCCCTAGCTACCACCTGAGCTGGAACAAGAGCTGTACCAGGAAAAGAATTGTGCCAAGTCTGGATGGGGTCCAGTCTGAGGAAAAAACTTACTGAAGCATCTCTGAGGGTGAGATTATCTATGTTCAGTTTGATTAGACATAGATTTGTGCTTTTTAATTCGCTCGGTGACTCACTTTGTTCTGTCTGTTACTATTTGGAACCACTTAAATCCTACTGATAAAATGCCTATTGATAAAATCACTTTTTACTTATTTATTAACCCAGAGTTAATCTGGAGGGGGGGCAAACAGCTGTGCATCTCTCTCTATCAGTGTTATAGAGGATGAACAATTTATGAGTTTACTCTGTATAAGCTTTATGCAAGGTAAAACGGACTTATTTGTGTGTGTACACCATTGGGAGTTGGGCATCTGAGTGCTAAAGACAAGCACACTTCTGTGAGCTGTTTTCAGGTAAACCTGCAGCTTTGGGGCAAGTAATTCAGACCCTGGGTCTATGTTGGAGCAGATGGGAGTATCTGGCTCAGCAAGAGAGGGTGCTAGAGTCCTGAGCTAGCAGGGAAAGCAGGGGCAGAGGTAGACTTGGCACATCAGTTGGCAGCTCCCGGGGGTGGTGTCTGTGATCCAACCCATCACAGGGGCCGTCACTGCCCAAAGTTCTATTGGTGTGTGAGATGCCGCCCTCCCTCTCCCACCCACCATACATGAGCCCCACTTGATGAACAGAGTCAGAGTCAACTCCCACAGTCACCCCCACCACTACCAATGGAGGATCTAGTACCCATCATGCTTCTCTTCCCCCTCCCAATGCCCCAGTGGGATGCAGGCTCTCCAGCCCTAGACTGTGAGCATCCACCATTGCCCATGTTCTATGCAAGGAGACAAGGAGAGACAGAAAGAGAGAGCGCGCACATGTTGGCCAACTATGAGAGCAGAGATACACATACAGGAAGGAGGCAAACTCAGCACCTGTAGTCACCTTCCTGGCTCTCCACAAAGAGTTATCGCACTTTGGGAAGACTCCATAGCACCTGACAATTCCTTGAGAGGGCACAAAGGATTCCCCCGAGCTTATCGTTCCCCTGTGAGATGCTGAGGTCTTTCCTCAGGGGCCCTCCCCATACTCACAAATTCTTTCCACTGACAAGAGTATTTGCAGCCCTCCCTCAATACTGAACTTCAGCAAGTTTCCATTTGCTTTTACTCTGCAGATCATTGTCCGGCTTCCATTCCTAGGGATGGGCTCCGGGTGGCTGTTCCTTCCTTGGTCTCTGCCACAGGTTGGCCGATCTCTCATCTGACCAATCTCAGTACGACTGAAAAGAGAGAGAGAGAGAGAGAGAGAGAGAGAGAGAGAGAACACTTGTAAGCTAGGTCACCACTTGTGCATGGAAGAACAACGGAGACACACGTCACTGGCTGCTGCTCCCTCCTTTATTCTTCTTCAGCTTACCCAGGGCCTAAAATACTCACCACTCGTAAGGAGCTACAGCCCTCCAGGAAAGGGACAATCCCAGACCACTGCCAGCCACAGGCAGAGCTGGACCTTCCCCAGGACCCATCCCATGGATAGGAGAAGCATCTCTCTGCTCTCCATGAGGCACCTCACTCTGCAGATACTGGATAGAGAAATATCATTTCACAAAAAACACGCACCTGCTCCTCCAACATTACAAGAGCGCTCCTCGGCTCCACTGCAAAGCACAACAGCTAGATTGTGCAGGTCCGCTTCCTGCAGATGCTCCGCTGCCCTCTGCAAGAACAGCAAACCACCTATGGAAGAGCCATCACTGCCAAAAACACTACAGGTGCACAAGACCTTCCAGTACCTGCCTCCACTCTCACACCCACTTCCCTGCATTATTTTCGTCCTCTCCTACTTCGCCATGCTTCCCGAGACCTGGCCTCTGGGGATACACAGCTAACTCACCTGCCTGTGTGCAATGAAGTGAAACAGCAGAAAAAGAGGCAAGGACAGACTGACAGAATGTGTTGGCCAACACTAGAGAAGAGAGAGAGAGAGAGAGAGAGAAAAACACGGGAGGAAGGCAAGCAACTCGCCACCTGGAACCTACCTTTTCTGCAGAGGACACATCGCTTGTCAGCAGAGAAATGAGCAGACCCTGAAAATGGGGACCCAGTCTCCCTCATAACTACAGCTAGTCATGAACATTTTGTTACAAACCCAGGCCCAACTAACAAGACGTCCCTACCTGGAGCCAGGTGGGCCGTGAGCAGAGCTCTCACCAGAACAGACACTTCTCACTGACAGCAGTAGCTGCTCCGCTCCCATATGCACGGCTAATGCTTGATTTCGACAATGCTCGCGGTCTCGTCGCTCTCGCTCGCTTTCCATCGCATGAGGACAGTAGACTCTGACCGTGACTTCTTTTTCCTTGGTACTAATCTCAGCAGAGGGAGGGAAACCAAAAAAAATTAGCATCTCCAACTGCAATGTCACGTAGTCTCTTCATTTCACGTCTCCCGTATCCCAGCCCTCAACCCATCTCCCTTTACTACTTTACAATTGCAACTGGAAGGCACCCATTGTAAAGGCACCCATAAAAACATAAGAATGGCCAAACTGGCTCAGACCAAAAGATCCATCCAGCCCAGTATCCTGGCCATTGCCAGGTGCCCCAGAGGGAATTAACCCAATGGGTAATGATCAAGTGATCTCTCTCCTGCCATCCATCTCCACCCTCTGAAAAACAGAGGCTAGGGACATCATTCCTTACCCATCCTGGCTAATAGCCATTAATGGACCTAACCTCTACGAATTTATCCAGTTCTCTTTTAAACCCTGTTATAGTCCTGGCCTTCACGAGTTCCACAGGTTGACTGTGCGCTGCGTGAAGAAGAACTTCCTTTTATTTATTTTAAACCTGCTGCCCATTAATTTCATTTGGTGGCCCCTAGTTCTTATATTATAGGAAGTAAACTTATTTTTCCTTATTCACTTTTTCCACACCTCTCGTGATTTTATATACCTCTATCATATGCCCCCTTAATCTCCTCTTTTCCAAGCTGCAAAGTCCTAGCCTCTTTAATCTCTCCTCATATGGGATCCATTCTGAACCCCTAATCATTTTAGTTGCCCTTCTCTGAACCTTTTCTAATGCCAGTATATCTTTTTTGAGATGAGGAGACCACATCTGTACCCAGTATTCAAGATGTGGGAATACCATGGATTTATATAAGGACAGTAAGATATTCTCTGCCTTATTCTCTATTCCTCTTTTAATGATTCCAAACATCATGTTGGCTTTTTTGGCTGCCGCTGCACACTACGTGGACATCTTCGGAAAACTATCCACGATGACCCTAAGATCTCTTTCCTGATTAGTTGTAGCTAAATTAGCCCCCATCATATTTTATGTATAGTTGGGGTTGTTTTTTCCAATGTGCATTACTTCACATTTATCCACATGAAATTTCATTTGCCATTTTGTTGCCCAATCACTTAGTTAAATCCAATGAACACTGAAGAACTTCAAAAAGTTCCCACAAACTATCTTGAGCAGTTTAGTATCATCTGCAATCTTTGCCACCTCACCTTTCTCCAGATTATTTATGAATAAATTGAATAGGATCGGTCCTAGCATTGACCCTTGGGGAACACAACTAGTTACCTCTCTCCATTCTGAAAATTTACCATTAATTCCTACCCTTTGTTCCCTGTCTTTTAACCAGTTCTCAGTCCAGGAAAGGATCTTCCCTCTTTTCCAATGATAACTTTATTTACATAAGAGCCTTGGTGAAGGACCTTATCAAAGGCTTTCTGGAAATCTAAGTACACTTTGTCCCAAAATAGTCACTTTGTTCAGGAGATTCTTGTCCCTTCCCCAGCCTTAATCCCAGAGTCTCGTAACAAACGAGGAAGCATACGGCCTGTGAAGAAAACTACAGCGAGTAGAGGTGAGGAATTCAAAGTGCTCATCTCTTACTCACAGGCAGCTATGCCAAAGGCAGAAAGATGAGGAATATTCATGTCTCCTTAGAAGGATGTCCAGGCTGCTGAGGTCCACTTCTGCATATTCTCGTCCGGTGAGGGCTCCTGGATGATTCCTCTGCAAACTAATAAAGTCAAGTAAGTACCATCACTACACAGAGCTTTATTAGTGCATTTAATCTTGCCCTCATCTCTGCCTCCCTCTCCCATCCCATCTACGTCAGCCCCACTTGATGAACAGTAACCAAGTCAACACTGACAGTCTACACTCCACTCTAGTGCCCACTACCCTGCATGATTTTCATCCCCTCTTACTTGTTCATAGCTCCCGAAACCTAGCTTGTGGGGATGCACACGTAGCACACCTGCCCGTGTGCTATGAGGGGAGACAGCACAAGGAGAAGCAAGGACATAGACAGAGAGAAAGAGTGTTGGCCAACACACTAGAGAAGAGACAGAGAGAGAGAGAAAGAGCAAGGCAAGAAACTCACCAGCTGGATTCATCCCCCCTGGATCCAACCTTCTGCTGCAGAGGACACACTGCATGTGAACAGACCAATAACCAACCCCTGAAAATGGGGACCTTGTCTCCCTCATAACAGCAGCTAGTCAGGAATCTTTTCTTACAAACCCAGCCCCAGCTAATGGGGCATCCCTACCTGCAGCCAGGTGGGTCATGAGCAGATCCCTCACCAAACCAGACATTTATCTCACTGACAGCGGTGACTGCTCCGCTCCCAGATGTACAGCTAATGCCTGATTTCGACAATGATCGCGGTCTCGTCGGTCTCGCTTTCCTTCGCATGATGACAGTAGACTGATACATGACTTCTTTTCCCTTGGTACTAAACCCCGCACAAGAAGAAAAACAAGCAAGTTACCATCTCAGTAGGCAAATGTCACATTGGCTCTTCTTTTCACCTCTCCCACACGGGGGAGCTCCGCCCTCAACACTCTTCCCATTACACCCAAAAAGCAGCCCTTGCAACAGCACCCGACAGTCACTCTGCATAGCAGACTCTGGCCCCTCCCCAGCCTTAATACCACAGAGCCCCGCACCCAACAAGGAGACACACGGCCTGTGAAGAATACTACACCGAGTATAGATGAGGTATTCCACTGGCACCGACCGCTTACTCACAGCCAGTTATGCAGGAGGCAGAAAGCTGAGGACTGTTCACGTCTGCTTAGAAGGATGTTCAGGTCCGCTTTTGAGAGTCTCTCCTCCAGACAGCACTCCTGGACAATTCCTCTGCAGTGCAGTTGCAAAAGCCAAGGGTGAGTCAGCATTACACAAAGCTCTGAAGGTATGTAAAATCTTGCCCTAATCTCTGCCTCCCTCTCTCATTTGGTCTACATCAGCCCCAGGCGATGATTAAAGACCAAGTCAACACTGACAGACATTGCTCCACTGTGGCACCCACTAATATGCATGATTTTCATACCCTCCTAAGTCTTCGTGGGTCCCAAAGACAGACTGTGTGGATGCACACCTAGCACCCTTTTCCCGCGTCCTACGTAGGGAGACGGCACCAGGAAAGGCAAGGAAGGGAGAATGAAAGAGCAAGAGTGTTGGCCAACACAATAGAGAAGACAGAGAAACATGAGAGGAAGGCAAATAACTCGACACCTGGAGTCATCCTCTAGATGCTACCTTCTGCTGCGTAGGACACATTGCTCCTGACCAGAGGAATCATCAGCCCCTGAAATTGGGAACCTTGTCTCTCTTACAACCACAGCTAGTCAGGAACCTTTTCTTACAAACCCAGCCCTAGCTAACGGGGCATCCCTACCAGCATCAACGTGGGCCATGAGCAGAGCCCTCACCAAAACAGATACTTATCTCACTGACAGTGATGGCTCTTCTGCTGCCAGATGGATGGCTTTTGCGTGGCATCAACCATGCTCATGGTCTCATCGCTCTCGCTCGCTTTCCATCACATAAGGGTAGTAGACTGGCACATGACTTCTTTTCCTTTGGTACCAAATCCAGAAGAGGAGGGAAAAAAAAATAGCATCTCCATCTGCAGTGTCGTGTAGTCTCTTCATTTCCCAGCTCCCGTATCCCAGGGCTTCACCCTCAACCCATCTCCCATTACTGCTTTACAACTGCAAGTCGAAGATACCCATTGTAACGGCACCCAAAATAGTCACTCCCTCAGGAGACTCTGGCCACTCCCTAACCTTAATCCCACAGAGCCTTGTACCCAACGAGGAAGCACACAGCCTGTGAATAAAAGTACAGCGAGTACAGATGAGGAATTCCAAGCACTCACTGCTTACTCACAGCCATTTATGCAGGAGGCAGAAAGCTGAGGACTGTTCATGTCTGCTTAGAAGGATGTTCAGGCTGATCAGGTTCACTTCTGAGAGTCTCTCCTCCGGTTAGGGTTCCTGGACAATTCCTGTACCAGCGCAGCTGCAAAAGCCACGCATGATCCAGCATTACACAGTTGTGAAGGTGTGTGAAATCTTGCCCTCATCTCTCGCTCCCTCTCCCATTCCATTTACATCAGCCCACCTGATGAACACAGACCGACTCAAAACCGACAGTCTCCAATCCACTTTCATCCCTTCTACCCCACATAATTTTTGTCCCCTCCTAACTTCTTCATTACTCCTGAGAACCAAGCCTGTGGGGAGCACACCTAGCACACCTGCCCATGTGCCATGAAGCAAGACAGCGCAGAATGAGGCAAGGACAGATTTAGAGAGAGTGTGTTGGCCAACACACAGAGAAAAAAGAGAGAGAGAGAGAGATTAACACGGGAGGAAGGCAAGCAATTCCTCACCTGGAATCATCCTCCTGGATTCAAGCTTTTCTGCAGAGGACACACCGCTTGTGAACAGAGAAATGAGCTGATGCTGAAAATGGGGACCTTGTCTCCCACATATCCACAGCTCGTCAGGAACATTTTGTTACACATCGAGCAGTAGCTAACTGGGCATCCGTACCTGAAGCCAAGTGGGAAGTGAGCAGAGCCCTCACCTAACAAGACACTTCTCTCACTGACGATGACGGCTCCTCGGCTCCAAGCTGGACGGCTCTTGCCTGGCATCAGTAACGTTCGCTGTCTCTCTGCTCTTACTTGCTTTCCATTGCATGAGGGGAGCAGACTCTGACCCTCCACTTCTTTTCCCTTGGTACTAAACCCAGCACAAGGGGGGAAAACAAATCAGTTAGCATCTCAGTCAGCAACATGCATAGTTTCTTCTTCTCGCATCTACCGCACCTCAGGGCTCCATCCTCAACCCTCCTCCAATTACAGCTTTAGCACTACAACTAAAAAGCAGCCCACTGCACCTACATCCAAAATACTAACTGTGCACAGGAGACTTGTACCTCTCCCTCATCTGAATCCCACAGAGCACCGTGTTCAACAAGGAAATTCACAGCCTCTGAACAAAACTGAAGCGAGTTCAGATGAGAGATTCCAAACACCGACTGCTTAATTAGAGTCACACGCTTAACAGCCTCACCTGACTCTTAGCAGGTTAATTGGAGTCAGGTGTTCTCATTAGCCTGGAGCAGCCCCTGCTCTGGTCACTCAGGGAACAGCAAACTACTTATCCAGTGGCAGGTTTATCTCCCTTCTATTACTCTGCTGTTCCCAACTGGCCTGGGTCTATCACAGCAGATACTGGATAGAGAGAGATTTCACAAAAAACACACACCTGCTCCTCGAATATCACGACAGCACTCCTTAGCTCCACTGCCAAGTGAAAAACATCTAGATTGTGCAGGTCTCGTTCCTCCAGATGCTTCTCCTCTGTCTGGGGCGGCTCCATTGGCCTTGAGCGGGCCTCTGCAAGAACAGCAAACCACCTATGGAAGAGCCATCACTGTCCAACATGCTACCGTGCTAATATTTTACAATACCTGCCTCCACTCTCGCACCCACTACCCCACATGATTTTCATCCCCTCCTACTTCTTCCTGGCTCCCGAGACCTAGCCTGTGAGGATCCACACCTACCCGTGTTCTATAAAGGGAGAAAGCACAGGGAGAGGCAAGGACACAGACAGAGAGAAAGAGAGAGTGTTTGTGTTGGCCAACACAGTACAGAAAAGAGAGAGAGGGAGGGAGGGAGAGAAACGCAGGAGAAGGGGAAGGAACTCGCCAGCTCGAGGCATCCCCCTGGATCCAACCTTCTCTTGCAGAGGACACACTGCTTGCGGATGGAAAAATGAGCAGCCCCTGAAAACGGGGACCTTGTCTCCCTTGTATGCACAGCTAGTCAGGAACCTTTTCTTACAAACCCAGCCCCAGCTAACAGGGTGTCTCTACCTGGAGTCAGATAGGCCGTGAGCAGAACCCTCAGCAAAACAGACAGACACTTATCTCACTGACAGTGGCCTCTGCTCGGCTCCCAGATGGACGGCTCTTGCCTGGCCTGAACAATGCTCACAGGCTCGCTGCTCTCACAACTTGCCATCGCATGAGGGCAGTAGACTCTGACATGTGACTTCTTTTTCCTTGGTACTAAACCCAGCAGAGGGGAGAAAAAGAAAAAAAATAGCATCTCGGTCTGCAATGTCGCGTAGTCCCTTCATTTCACATCTCCTGTATCCCACAGCTCCGCCCTCAAACCATCTCCCGTTACTACTTTACACCTACAACTAGACAGGACCCATTTTAACTGCACCCAAAATGGTCACTTTGCTCAGGAGACTCCTGTCCCTTCCCCAGCCTTAATACCACTGTGCCCGGTACCCGACGAGGAAGCACATGGCCTGTGAAGAAAACTACAGCAAGTACAGATAAGGAATTGAAAGCACTGACTGCTTACTCACAGCCAGTTGTTCAGAAGGCAGAAAGCTGATAACTGTTCATGTCTCCTTAGAAGGATGTCCAAGCTGCTCAGATCCACTTCTGCCAGTTTCTCCTTGGGCTGGGGCTCCTGGACAATTCCTCTGCAAGCGCAGCTGCAAAAGCCAAGCATGAGCCATAACTACACACAGCTCTATTGGTGCTTGAAATCTTGGCCTCATCCCTGCCTCCCTCTTCCATCCCATCTACATCGGCCCCACTTGACGAACAGAGACCGAGTTAACACCAACAATCACCGCTCCACTTTAGCGCCCACTGCCCAACATGGTTTTCGTCCCCTCCTACTACTCCAGGGCTTCCAAGACCTAACCTGTGGGGATGCACACCTACCCATGTCCTAAGAAGGGAGACAGCATAAGGAAAGGCAAGGATAGAGAGAGGGTGTGTGTTGGCCAACATACGAGAGAGAGAGAGAGAGAAACACAGGAGGAAGGCAAGCAACTCTCCACCTGCAGCCATTCTCCTGGATCTAACCTTCTGCTGCAGAGGACACACTGCTCCTGGCCAGAGAACTGAGAGCCCCTGAAAATGGGGACCTTGTCTCCCTCATAACTACTAGTCGGGAACCTTTTCTTACAAACCCAGCCCCAGCTAACGGAGCATCGCTACCAGAAGCAAGGGGGCAATGAGCAGAGCAATCATCAAAACAGGCACTTATCATTGAGAGTAGCAGCTGTTCCACTCCCAGTTGGACGGCTTTTCCGTAGCATCAATAGTTCTTGCGGTCCAATCACTTTTGCTCACTTTCCAACATATGAAGGGAGTAGACTCTGACGCCTGATTTCTTTTCCCTTGGTACTAAAGCCAGCACAAGGGGAAAAAATAAGTTACCATCTAAGTGGGCAATGTCGCGTTAGCTCTTCTTTTCACCTCTCCCTCACGGCGGCGCTCCGCCCTCAACACTCTTCCCATGACACCTTTAGCATTTCAGCCAAAAAGCAGCCCTTGCCACAGCACCCGACAGTCACTCTGAACAGCAGACTCTGGCCACTCTCCAGCCTTAATACCACAGAGTCCTGTACCCAACGAGGAATCACACGGCCTGTGAACAATACTAGAGCAAGTAAAGATGAGGAATTAAAAGTATCAGTTTTAAACAAACAATTTAATACTGTAACCAGTAATGATGATTGTGAAGCTTGGTTGAGGTGATGCAGTCAGAGGGTGGGATATTTCCCAGGGAATGCCTTACTGCTAAATGATGAACTAGCACTCAGCTGAGCCCTCAAGGGTTAACGCATTGTTGTTAATGTAACCTCACACTCTACAAGGCAGCACGAATGGAGGGAGGAGGGGGAGACAGCATGGCAGAGAGAGACAGAGACACACCCTGTGTGGGGGCAGGGGGGGGAAGAGAGTGAGAGATGCACATTGCCACTTTAAGAACATTGCTGCCTGCAGCTGCTGTCTCAACTTCCTGACCTACTTAAAAAGGCAGACTCTTTCCACCCTGAGCCCTGTCCTGTCCCCACCCTGCTCTAGATGGACAAGGGTAAGTGGGGGGTAGGAGTAGGGGGAGGCGGACACCCTGACATTAGCCCCCCTTTCCCCTGCACAGCAAGCAGGAGGCTCCGGGGGAGCAGCTCCAAGGCAGAGGGCAGGAGCAGCACATGGCAGTGTGGGGGGAAGGACAGCTGAACTGCCAGCAATTGATAGCCTGCTGGGTGGCTGCCGCACAGGGAACTTAGGGGGGCGGGGAGCTGATGGGGGGCTGCTGGTCCACCCTGGTTCCAAGCCCACACCAGCTAGCTGAAACAGGCTGCTCTTCCTGCAAGGACTGGATAAACCAGGCAGCTGCCAAGCAACATTATAAGGGAGCATTGCACAATGTTAAACGAGCATGTTCCCTAATTGATCAGCAACGTAACAACGTTAACCGGGGCGACTTTAAGTGAGGAGGTCAGTGCTTTGAATACAGTATCGCTTACTCACAGCCAGTTATGTGCAAGGCAGAAAGCTGAGGACTGTTAATCTCTTCTTAGAACTATGTCCAAGCTGCTCAGGTCCATGTCTGCCACCTTCTCCTTCGGCTGCTGCTCCTCCATGATTCCTCTAGAAGCGCAGCTGCAAAAGCCAAGCATGAGACATCACTACATACAGCTGTATTGGTGCGTGAAATCCACTCAATGAATACAGACCGAGTAAACACTGAGTCACAGCTCCACTCTCGCACCCACTGTCCAGCATGATTTTCCTCCTCTCCTACTTGTTCATAGCTCCCGAGACCTAGCCTGTGGGGATGCACACCTGAGTGTTGGCCAACATACTAGAGAAAAGACAGACAGAGAGAGAAACATGGGAGGAAGGGAAGCAACTCGTCACCTGGAGTCATCCCCCTGGATCTCACTTTCTGATGCAGAGGACACATTGCTACTGGCCAGAGAACTGAGCAGCCCCTGAAAATGGGGACCTTGTCTCCCTCAAACACAGCTAGTCAAAAACACTTTCTTACAAACACAGCCCTAGCAAATGGAGCGTCCCTACCAGGAGCAAGGTGGGCCGTGAGCAGAGCAATCACCAAAACAGACAGTTATCTCATTGAAAGCGGCGACTGTTCCACTCCCAGTAGGACGGCTTTTCCTTGGCATCAGTAGTTCTTGAGGTCCCATCGCTCTCGCTCGCTTTCCATGACATGAAGGCAGTAGACACTGACACATGACTTCTTTTCCCTTGGTACTAAACCCAGCACGAGGGGAAAAAACAAGTAAGTTACCATCTCAGTGGGCAATGTTGGGGAGGCTCTACTTTTCGCCTCTCCCACACAGTGAGGGTCTGCCCTGAACCCTCATCCCATCACACCTTTAGGACTACAAGTAGAAAATAACCCTTGGAATGACACCTTAAAACAGTCACTCTGCACAGCACACTGATCACACACACCACACTTGTGGGGAAAAGCATGTTTTGGGCTTGTAACTTATTGCTTCTTGTAGCTTGTTGCTTCCAGCAAGCAGAGGCAAAGGGGGGCGAGAGTCAGGGATGCACAGCGGGCCCACCGCAGTCCCAGACTGCAGACGCCAGGAGAGATCTAGAGACTCTGGTCCTTTCAAGCCTTAATCACACAGAGCCCCATAGACAATGAGGAAGCAAACAGAGTGTGAAGAAAATTGCAGTGAGTACAGATGAGGAATTCCAAGCCCTGACCTCTTACTCACAGGCAGTTATGTGGGAGGCAGAAAGCTGAGGACTGTTGATCTCCACTTAAGAGGATTTCCAGGCGGCTCAGGTCCACTTCTGCCAATTTCTCCTCCGGCTGCTGCTCCTGGATGATTCCTCTGCAAACACAGTAAGTAACCCAACAAAAAGCCATCACTACACAAAATTCAACTGGTGCATGAAATCTTGCCCTCATCCCTACCTCCCTGTCCCACGCCATCCACATCAGCCCCACTAGAGCAGAGACTCAGTCAACACCCACAGTCACCGCTGCACTCTAGCGCCCACCACCCTGTGTGATTTTGCTCCCCTCCTACTTGTTCATCGCTCCCAAGATCTAGCCTGTGGGGACGCACAGCTACCACACCTGCCCATGTCTTACGAAAGGAGACAGGACAAGGAGAGGCAAGGACAGAGAGAGAGAGAGAGAGAGAGACAGAGAGTGTGTTGGCCAACACATTAGAGGAGAGAGAGAGATAAAAACGTGGGAGGAAGTCAAGAAACGCACCAGCTGGAGTCATCCCCCTGGATCCAACCTTCTGCTGCAGAGAACACTCTGCTTCTGGACAGAGAAATGACCAGCCCCTGAAAATGGGGACCTTGTCTCCCTCGTAACTACAGCTATTCAGGAACTTTTTCCTACAAACTCAGCCCCAGCTAACCACAAGTCCTGGCCTGGAGGCAGGTGGGCCGTTACCAGAGTCCTCACAAAACCAGACACTTATCTCACTGATGGTGACGTCTGCTCCACTCCCAGCTTCATGGCATCTGCATAGCCTGGAATCAACAACGCTCACTGTCTCACGGCTCTTGGGCGCCTTCCATCTCACAACTGGGGTGGGCTCTTACCCTTCACTTCTTTCTCCATGGTACTAAGCACAACACAAGAGGGAAAAACAGAAGTTATCATCAGAATCTGCAGTGTTGTGTAGGTTCTTCTTCTCCCATCTCCCATTACACCTTTATAGATACGATTAAAAAGCACGCAACGCACACTCAGCCTTTGGAGCTCCTGGCCAGAGAATGCTGTGAAAGCCAAGACTATAATGGGGTTCAAGTAAGAACTAGGTACAGCAACTCCTCACTTAACGTTCTCGTTATGTTCCTGAAAAATGCGACTTTAAGTGAAACGATGTTAAGCGAGTCCAATTTCCCCATAAGAATGAATGTAAACGGGGGGTTACGCTGCAGGGGATTATTTTTTGCCATACAGTACAGTACTATAGTTGGGGGGTGCCCCCGCCTTACCCCACACGGGCACAGCTCACTGGCACTGGAGATGAGGCAGGCAAGGAGGCTGAAGGTGCTGTAGGCTAGGAGAAGCATGTTGCACAGGAGCAGCGGCAGCTTCCCCTCTCTGCGAGCACCAGGGTGGGGGCCTCAACCCCTTCCCCCAAGCCCCCACCCTTAACCTGCCTCTTCCTCCCCCCTCCTTCCCCTTTACTTCATACACCGCGTCCTCGCTCCTGCCCGCAGCAATCAGCTGGCTTGCGGCGTTTGGAAGCAGGGGAGGGAGGGGGAGCCTGCACAACGAGTCTTCACTCCCCGTCCCCGGACGCCACAAGCCAGCTGATTGCCACAGGCAGGAGGCCGTGGGGGAAGGCACTGATCCGCGGGGTTTGCTGGCGGGTGGGAAGTGCTGGGGGGGTGGGGGCATAGGAGAGCTGATGGGGGGCTGCCGACTGTGGACAAAGCAGGCAGCCAAACGCCGTTATAGCCAAGCATTGCACAACTTTAAATACAGCATGTTCTGTAATTGAGCAGGGACGTAAGATTGAAACAATGTTAAGCGAGAGGATGTTAAGTGGAGAGTTACTGTCAATTCATGGAGGATGAGTCCATCAACGGCTATGAGTCAGGATGAGCAGGGATCGTGTCCCTGGCCTCTGTTTGCCAGAAGCTGGGAAAGGATGACAGTGGATGGATCACTTGGTAATTCCCTGTTCTGTTCATTCCTTCCGGGGCACCTGACATTAGCCACTGTCGGTAGACAGGATACTAGGCTAGATGGACCTTTGATCTGACCCAATCTGGCCATTCTTACGTTCATATGTTAAGCAGCCTGTTGCACCTGCATCCAAGACAGTCACTGAGCAGAGGAGACTGTTGTCCCTTCCCTTGGTCGTAATCCCACAGAGCCCCATGGCCAACAAGGAGGCTCACGGCCTCTGAAGAAAACTTGAGTGGTACGGATGAGGGATAGAGGCCATAATTGTTCACTCACAGCCAGTCATGGAGAAGGCAGAAAGCTGAGGACTCTTCATCTCTGCTTACAAGGATATCCAGGCTGCTCAGGTTCACTTCTTCCAGTTTCTCCTCCGGCTCCAGCTCCTGGACAATTCCTCTGCAAACTAATAAAGACAAGCAGGAACTATCACTACACAGAGCTCTATTAACACCCTCATCCCTGCCTCCCTCTCCCATCCCATCTACAGCCGCCTCAGTCGAGGAACAGAGACTGAGCCCACACTATCAGTCACCGCTCCACTCTACAATCCACTGCTCCCCACGGGTTTCGTCCCCTAGCTCGCCTGCCCGTGTGCTATGAAGGGTGAGTGTTGGGCAGGAAGGAGAGAGAAGGGCTGAGGGGCCCCATGGGTGGAGGGAGGGATGGGGGTGCAGGTTGGGGAATGCTGGACAAAGGAGAAAAGGGCACTGGGGGGCCCACAGATCTAGGAACAGAGTGGGGTGCAGGTTGCGGTGGGAGGGAGGAAAAAAGGGGACTGAGGGGCCCAATGGATGGGGGAATGAACTGGGGGGGCTGTTGGGGAGGAAGAGGCGCTGAGCAGTCCCTACAGGAGGGGGCATGGATGGAGGCGCAGGTTGTGGTGAGCTGGGAGGATGTTGGAGAGAGATGGGGTCTGAGGAGTCCCTTGAATGGAGGAATGAACTGGGGGATACAGGCGTGTAGGTTGGGGAAAGTTGTTGCAGGCAGGGGGGTGTTGGGGAGGGAAGGAAGGAGGGGGGCGGAAGGGGGCTATGGGAGAAGGCATGTACGGGGGAAAGTAGGGATGGGGTGCAGGTTGGGGTGGCCTAGGAGGTGTTGGAGGAAGAAGAAAGGACTTAGTTTAGTTCCAAACTCCTAATCATTTGAGTGGTCCATCTCTGAACTTTTTCTAGTACCAGTATATCTTTTTTTTAGATGAGGAGACCACATCTGTACAAAGTATTCGAAACGTGGGTGGGCCATGGATTTATATAAGGGCAATAAGATATTCTCCGCCTTATTCTCTATCACTTTTTTAATGATTCCAAACATCCTGTCTGCTTTTTTGACTGCCGCTGCACACTGCGTGAACATCTTCAGAAAACTATCCATGACGACTCCAATATGTCTTTCCTGATTAGCTGTAGTTAAATTAGCCCCCATCATATTGTGAGTATAGTTGGGGATATTTTTTCCAATATGTATTACTTTACATTTATCCCCATTACATTTCATTTGCCATTTTGCTGACCAAACACTTAGTTTGTGAGATGTTTTTTAAGTTCTTCACAGTCTTCTTTGGGTTTAACTATCTTGAGCAGTTTAGTATCATCTGCAAACTTTGCCACCTCACCTTTCTCCAGATTATTTATGAATAAATTGAATAGGAGTGGTCCTAGGATTGACCCTTGGGGAACACAACTAGTTACTCCTCTCCATTCTGAAAATTTACCATTTATTCCTACCTTTTGTTCCCTGTCTTCCATCCAGTTCTTAATCCATGAAAGGCTCTTCCCTCTTTTCCAATGGCTATTTTATTTACCTAAGGTCCTTCACCAAAGGCTCTTATCAAAGGCTTTCTGGAAATCTAAGTACACTATGTCCCAAAATAGTCACTTTGTTCAGGAGACTCTTGTCCCTTTCCCAGCCTTAATCCCAGAGCCTCGTACCAAACGAGGAAGCACACAGCCTGTGAAGAAAACTACAGCGAGTACAGGTGAGGAATTGAAAGCACTCACCTCTTACTCACAGCCAGTTGTGCAGAAGGAAGAAATCTGAGGACTATTCATGTCTCCTTAGAAGGATGTCCAGGCTGCTCATGTCCAGTTCTGCATATTCTCGTCTGGCGAGGGCTCCTGGATGATTCCTCTGCAAACTAATAAAGGCAAGCAAGTACCGTCACTACACAGAGCTCTATTGGTGCATTTAATCTTGCCCTCATCCCCGCCTCCCTCTCTCATCCCATCTACATCACCCTACAAGGGCAGAGACTCAGTCAACACCCACAGTCACTGCTGCACTCTAGTGCCCACTGCCCTGTACTATTTCGGTCCCCTATTTGTTCACAGCTCACAAGACCTAGCCTGTGGGGATGCACACCTACCACACCTGCCCATGTCCTACGAAGGGAGACAGCACAAGGTGAGGCAAGGACAGATAGAGAGAGAGACACACACACACACAGAGACAGAGACCGAGTGCGTGTTGGCCAACACATTAGAGGAGAGAGAGAGAAAACGGTGGGATAGAATCAAGAAACTCACCAACTGGAGTCATCCTCCTTGATCTAATATGCTGAGGAGGACACACCAGTCCTGGCTAAAGACATGAGCAGCCCCTGAAAATGCGGACCTTGTCTCCCTCAAAACCACAGCTAGTCAGGAACCTTTTCTTACCAACCCAGCCCCAGCCGATGGTGTGTCTCTACCTGGAGTCAGATGGAGCATGAGCAGAACCCTCAACAAAACAGAAACTTATCTCAGTGTTGGTGGCGTCGGCTTGGCTCCCAAATGGACTGCTCTTGCCTGGCATGAGCAATGCTCACAGGCTCGCTGCTCTCACTCACTTTCCATCGCATGAGGGCAATAGAATCTGACGTGTGACTTCATTTCCCTCGGCACTAAACGCAGCAGAGGGGAGAAGAACAAAGTAAATTAGCATCTCTGTCTGCAGTGTTGAGTAGTCTTCATTTCACAGCTCACGTATCCCATGGCTCCGCCCTCAACTACTTCACACCGGCAACTAGAAGGGACCCATTGTAACTGCACCCAAAATAGTCACTTTGCTCAGTAGACTCTTGTCCCTTCCCCAGCCTTAATCCCAAAGAGCCTCGTACCCAACTGTGACTAAGTGGGAATGTTCGCAATGTTTTCTCTGAATACTGTGTGGGTGCCTCAGTTTCCCCTATGCCTTTCTTAAATATCTACTTGTGGGGAATCAGGGTGTATGATTTTTGAAGAGCCTTAGAGGGCCCCTGTGATACTGTCTGCATAGAGAATGGCCGGCACTCTCTCCTGGCAACTAACGGCCTGGGCCCCTCCTCTGTTCTCTGACACCTTCAGTTGGCCCCTTTGCAAAGAGATCCAGTGACCTCCTGGCCCGGGAAAGAGACAAAGGCCAGAGAGGAGGGGCTGGAGAGTCTCCGATTGTAGCTGGCTGGGAAAATGGAGGGGAGCCCAGACGGGGCTCTGGCCTCCCTGGGCCCCCCCAAGATGGACCTAACTGAAAGGGTCCTGTGATCTGTACTTGCAAGACCTGTCTTGGACTGTGTTCCTGTCATCTAAATAAGCCTTCCATTTTACTGGCTGGCTGACAGTCATCATGAATCGCAGGAAGCCGGGGGTGCAGGGTCTTGTCTCCCCCAAACTCCGTGACACCAACGAGGAAGCACACGGCCTGTGAAGAAAACTACAGCAAGTACAGATAAGGAATTGAAAGCACTGACCTCTTACTCACAGCCAGTAAAGCGGGAGGCAGAAAGCTGAGGACTGTTCATGTTTGCTTAGAAGGATGTTCAGGCTGAGCAGGTCCACCTCTGCCAGCTTCTCCTCCGGCGAGGGGCTTTGGACAATTCCTCTGGAAGAGCAGCTGGAAAAGCCATGCATGAGCCATCACTACACACATCTCTATTGATGCTTGAAATCTTGCCCTCATCCCCGCCTCCCTCTTCCATCCCATCTACATCAGCCCCACAGAGACCGAGTTAACACCGACAGTCACCGCTCCGCTCTCGTGCCCATTACTCTGCATTATTTTCATCTCCTTCTACTTCTTCGTGGCTCCTAATACATAGGCCGTGGGGATGTAATCCGAGCACGCCTGCCTGTGTGCTACGAAGGAAGACAGCACAAGGAAAGGCAAGGACGGACAGACAGAGAGAGAATGTTGGCCAACACAGTAGAAAAGAAAGAGAGAAACATGAGAGGATGGCAAGCAACTTTCCACCTGCAGTCATCCTCCCGGATCTAACTTCCGATGTAGAGGACACACTGCTACTGGCCAAAGAACTGACCAGCCCCTGAAAATGGGGACCTTGTCTCCTTCATAACGACAGCTACTCAGGAACCTTTTCTTACAAACCCAGCCCCAGCTAATGGGGTGTCCCTACCTGGAGGAGCAGAACCCTCAGCAAAAGAGATACTTATCTCAGTGATAGTAGCAGCTGTTCTGCTCCCAGATGGACGGCTGCTGCCTGGCACCAACAACGCTCGCCGTCTCATCACTCTCACTCGTTTTCCATCACGAGGGCTGTAGACTCTCACGCATGAAGTCTTTTTCCTTCGCACTAAAACCAGGGGATAAAACAAGTAAGTTACCAGCTCAGTCAGCAACGTCTCGTATGCTCTTCTTTTCGCCTCTCCTGCACAGCGGGGCTCCACCCTCAACCCTCTTCCCATTACACTTTTAAGACTAAAAGTAGAAAGCACACCTTGCAACTACACCTGATAGAGTCGCTCTGCACAGCAGACTCTGGCCCCTCCCCAGCCTTAATCCCACAGAGCCCCATACCCAACAAGGAACCACACGGCCTGTGAAGAAAACTACAGCAAGTACAGATGAGGAACAGCCAGTTATGCAGAAACCCGAGGACTATTCATGTCTCCTTAGAAGGATGTCCAGGCTTCTCAGGTCCACTTCTGCCATATTCCGTCCGGCGAGGGCTCCTGGATGATTCCTCTGCAAACTAATAAAGCCGAGCAAGAACTATCACTACACAGAGCTCTATTGCTGTGTTTAATCTTACCCTCATCCCTGCCTCCCTCTACAGTCCCATCTACATCTGCCCCACTCGATGAACAGAGACTGAGTCAACGCCAACAGACACCGCCCTACTCCACTATCCACTACCCTGCAGGATTTTTGTCCCCTCCTACTTCTTCACAGCTCCCGATACACAGCTTTTGGGGCTGCACACCTAGCACGCCTGCCCGTGTCCTAGGAAGGGAGACAGCACAAGGAGAGGAAAGGAGAGACAGAGAGAGTCCATAGGGCTGATCAATGGACACGTTCAGTAGGCAATTTGGGGTCCGTGCATCACTGGCTTAGTTGTATGATATCTGGGGGTGGGGGCTGCACTGTGAGGTAGAGGGGTTTAGAGTTCCCAAGCTGTACTGAGGGAATGTGGGATTCATAAGCCTTGGAGAGTAAGGGCAGGGTGGAGGGGGTTGAAAGGCCCCAGTGTGGCTGGGAAGGGTAACAGGAATTGGAGAGGGAAGCCTGGCTGGCTGTGGGTAGCATGGGGAAATGCGGTGCTGGGGAAGTGGGGCCCAGCAAAGGAGAAATAGGTTGGAGCCAATTGGGGTTGAGGTGTAGGGATTGGGTGTCATGGAGGATGTTGGGGTGCCCTGAGATGGGGAACAGATGGGGTGGATTGGAGGGCCACGTGCAGGGGGCAGATTGGGGTGGGGCGAGCGGAGTGCTGGCAAGTCTGGGGATGCCGCAGCAGGTTGAATGGGTCCCGGTGGGGGGCAGGCTGGAATGCACTAAAGGAGATGCTGGGACTCCAGTGTGCCATTAAAAACCCTGCTAGCACAGCAAGCCGCAGGGTCCGCGCTCCCGGGCTGGAGCACCGGGCCGAGCGCAGCAAGGCGCCGGCCCCTCCCCCGCCTTCTCCCCTCCCCCGGATCCCTGCCGCCACACGCAGAGCTGTGGGGCAGCGTTTGGCTCTGCAGGGAGGGAAAGACTCTCCCTGCTTGTCTGGAGCCCTGCCCCCACACACGCAGTGGTCTGAGGGGCGGGGCTGTGCGCTCCCACGGGGCAGCAAAGGCTGGCTCTGCTTGGAGACTCATGGTAAGTGGATCTGGGGCTGGGGGGCTTGGGTAAGGGGTTGGGGCAGTCAGGGGACAGGGTTGGTTGGATGGGGGTGGGAGCCCGGGGGGTGGCAAGGGGCGGGGATCTCTGGAGGCGGCAGACAGGGAACAGGGGGGTAGATGGGGCATGGGAATTCCGGGGTCTGTCAGGGGGTAGGGGCTGGATAAGGGTCAGGGGGTCTCTGGAGGAGGTGGTCAGGGAACAAGGAGCTGGGGGGGTTGGATGAGTCAGGAGTTTTGGGGGGGGCTGGCAGAAGGCAGGGGTGTGGAGGGGGTTGCAGCAGGCAGGGAGCAGGGGGAGGGTTGTACGGGTCAGGAGTTCTGGGGGTTCTGTCAGGGGTGGGGAGTGGTTGGATGGGGCATGTGAGTCTGGGGGTCTGTCTCGGGGTGTGGATAAGGGTTGGGGCAGTCAGGGGAAAGGTAGGGGGTAGGCTTCTAGGAGGGTAGTTACAGGACAAGGAGCTCAGGGGGTTGGATGAGTCAGGAGTTTGGGGGGGGCTGTCAGGAGGCAGGGGGAGGGTAGAATGGCTCAGGAGTTCTGGGGGGTCCTGTCAGAGGGTGGGGGTGTGGATAAGGGTTGGGGGCAGTCAGGGGACAGGTAGGGGGTAGGCTCCTAGGGGGGCAGTCAGGGGACAAGAACAGGGAGGCTTAGATAGGGGCAGGGGTCCCAGGAGGGGGTAGTCAGGGGACAAGGAGCAGAGGGGGGTTGGAGGTTCTGAGGGGGGCAGTCACCCAGCCCTGACACCCCCCCACACACACACACCCAGGCCCCTGCCCTGAGCCCTGTACCTCCCTCATACACACCCAGCCCTCTGTTGACTCCTTCACCCCCCCAACCCCAGCCCTGACACCTGCATCCCCCTCACATGCCCCCAGTCCGCTACCCTGACTCTTGCACCCCTGCACATCCCCACCCCCACCCTGAGCACCAAACTGGAGCTCCTGCACCCCCACTCACTTTCCCACCTGCACCCCTCTCACCAAATGGGAGCTGCCCAGTTAAGTGCCTCCACAACCAGACCGCCTGCCCCAACTCTGAGCCCCCTCCCTCATTCTAGCTCCTGGCCAGACCCTTCACCCCCAGCCCTGTGCTCGGTCCACTCCCACCCTCAGCTCAGTGCAGAGAGAGGAAGAGAATGGGCCAGAACCAAGGAGAAGGTAGCCACCCGCTGAATGTGGGCAGGGCCCCGCACAGCCTCCTGGCGGCCTAATGGAATAGAACCCCAGACCAGCAGCGGGTTGAGCAGGCCAGCAGTGTAAGATCCACATTTTAATTTAATTTTAAATGAAGCTACTTAAACATTTTGAAAACCTTGTTTATTTTACAATACAACACTAATTTCTATGTCTATATATTATATAACTAAAAAGAGACCTTCTGAAAAACATTAAGGTTTTGCATGCTAGTAATACATTTTAGAGTGAATAAATGAAGACTCGGCACACCACTTGTGAAAGGTTGCCGACCCCGATATAGACAATAACGCTATTTCACTCCAGTGTCTTCCTAAAATGTTAATATTGCTTTTTTGATCTTTGAATCACAGCTATAGCAATAGACAAGACCCGAGCTAACATTTACCCTTCTATCTCTAACAATGCAGGCTGCATTTCAAACCTCTATTCCTTTACAGATCTTCCTAACCAGTCTTTAAAGTTCGGCCATGGATCAGGTCAGTTTGTGAGTTAATTAACTCTTGCTGGCCCTGTCACCTTACAATGAGATATTACATTACACGCAGATCACCACAAGGTCTCTGGCTTTGAGCTCCTTAGGACCTAGCCTTTAAAATGCTCTTTGCCACTGACCAATCCTTGTCAGAAGGGTGCAGATCTCCCCTTTCAAGCTCCTCTTGGGCCGCTGGCACTTGCTGGGCAATGAGACCACGCTCTCCT
Source organism: Mauremys mutica (assembly GCF_020497125.1). Classification (NCBI taxonomy): domain Eukaryota; kingdom Metazoa; phylum Chordata; order Testudines; family Geoemydidae; genus Mauremys; species Mauremys mutica. The sequence goes on along the minus strand of NC_059094.1, from coordinate 21,561,040 downwards.
GAGGGAACAGAGGTCTCTCCTTTACAGCGCTTTTCTCTCTGCCCCATTCGAACGCCCCTGGCTTAAGGACCACCCTGTAAGGAGGGTTTGGGTCTCCTTTGCCAAGCAAATTAAACCACAGGTCACTTTGACACGCCCGGCAAAATGACTGCCCTGTAACCAGGGTGTAAGGTCTTATCCCTCGCACGCTTAAACTAGGGGAGCCTTTTTGTGCCTGTGGCTGAGCGACACCCCACCCCTTGAGAAGGCTTGAGCTTCACTTTCTCTTAGTGACAGGAAATTCCCCACAATTATTTCTACTGGGCTTTTTTGACATTTGAAGTGAAATCTTACTTGCGACCTATCCAAGTCAGATGCAACATGGTGTGGCGAAGGGGCAGCTGTAAGGGGATGGTGGAGGCCGTGGAAAATTCGCCCCTTTTCTCAAAAAAGCCAAGAAATGGCCCAACCATGCAAATGTCACACCGTCTCGAAATGAACAGGTGAGGTAGGGGGCTCCTTTCAGACCCTCACTTCCACCTCATCCTTCCTCAAGTCCTTTTGTCCTGCCCAATTCACACCGCTCAACCAACCACAACTTTGACCCTTTGTTTTCTTGTGCACAAGAAAGACACCGTCGCACTGATGAATGTTCAACTGTAGAGATTCGGACAGCTCCCTCAGTTGTGTCCAAATTCCAGGCCTTATGTCTCTTTGGAGATAGACAGAGGAGATTCCTAGGGCTACGTCCGAAGGGATTGATGTGGCTATCCTTTCTGAAATGTGTTGATGTTCAGGTGTTGTAAGCACATGCGGTGGTATTCAGAGCCCTACTAACATGACTGCGTCACAAGGAAGAGGGATCTTTTCTGGTAAAGATTAGGGAGCACAAAGTTATTTTCTTGGTGAGGTAGGAAGGTAAGTCCGGAAGGGTGTCGCTGAGAGATGGAGGATTGATCGGAAAGGAGACACTCAGCAGGATCCCTCCCTTACCTGTTCATTTCCAGATATTTTCACATTGGGGACTCCCACCCCCCCCCCCCCCCCGCACACACCGAGTTTAAAGGAGGAGTATTTTACTGAAGAAAGGGTGACCGCCCTGTAATCAGGGTTCAGGCCCCTTTTCTCCTGTCTACATTGGCCCTCTTAATGGCACCCAACATAGTCACTCTGCAGAGCAGATTCTGACCCCTCCCCAGCCACAGAGCCCCGTACCCAAGGAGGAAGCACACGGCCTGTTAAGAAAACTACAGCAAGTACAGATGAGGAACAGCCAGTTATGCAGAAACCCGAGGACTATTCATGTCTCCTTATAAGGATGTCCAGGCTTCTCAGATGCACTTCTGCATATTCTCCTCCGGCGAGGGCTCCTGGACGATTCCTCTGCAAACTAATAAAGCCAAGCAAGGACCATCACTACACAGAGCTCTTTTGATGTCCTCATCCCTGCCTCCCTCTCCCATTCCATCTACATCCCCCGGACCGAATGAACAGAGACTGAGTCAACATCCACAGACACTGCTCCACTCTAGCGCCCACTATCCTGCATGATTTTCATCCCCTCTTACTTGTTCATAGCTCCCGAAACCAAGCCTATGGGGATGCACACCTAGCACTCCTGCCCCTGTTCTATGAAGGGAGACGGCACAAGGAGAGGCAAGGACAGAGACAGAGAGAAAAAGAGAGTGTTGGCCAACACACTAGAGGAGAGAGAGAGAGAGAGAGGAGAAAGGCAAGTAACTCACCATCTGGAGTCATCCTCCTGGATCCAACCTTCTCCTGCGGAGGACACACTGCTTGTGAACAGAGAAATGACAAGCCCCTGAAAATGGGGACCTTATCTCCCTTGTATCCCCAGCTAGTCAGGAAACTCTTCTGACAAACCAGCCCCAGCTAACAGGGTGTCTGTACCTGGAGTCAGATGGGCTGTTAACAGAACCCTCAGCAAAACAGACACTTATCTCACTGACAGTGGCATCTGCTTGGCTCCCAAATGAACGGCTCTTGCCTGGCATGAACAATGCTCACAGGCTCGCTGCTCTCACTCACTTTCCATTGCATGAGGGCAGTAGACTCTGACATGTGACTTATTTTTCCTTGGTACTAAACCCAGCAGAGGAGAGAAAAACAAACAAGTTAGCATCTCCATCTGCAATGTCACGTAGTCTCTTCATCTCACATCTCCCATATCCCACGGCTCCGCCATCAAACCATCTCCTATTACTACTTTACATCTGTAACTAGAAGGGATCCATTGTAACTGCACCCAAAATAGTCACTTTGCTCAGGAGACTCTTGTCCCTTCCCCAGCCTTAATACCACAGTGTCCTGTACCCAGCGAGGAAGCACAAGTCCTGTGAAGTAAACTACAGCGAGTACAGAAAAGGAATTGAAAGCACTGACCTCTTACTCACAGCCAGTTGTTCAGAAGGCAGAAAGCTGAGGACTGTTCCTGTCTGGTTAGAACCTTGTCCAAGCTGCTCAGATCCATCTCTGCCAGTTTCTCCTCCAGCTCGAGCTCCTGGACAATTCCTCTGGAAGTGCAGCTGCAAAAGCCAAGCATGCGCCATCTCTACACACAGCTCTAATGGTACTTGAAATGTTGCCCTCAATCCTGCCTCCCTCTTCCATCCCATCTACATCAGCCCCACTTGAACAGAGACCGATTCAACACTGACAGTCACTGCTCCACTCTCGCACCCACTACCCCGCATGGTTTTCGTCCCCTCCTACTACTCCAGGGCTTTCAAGACCTAACCTGTGGAGATGCACACCTCGCAGGCCTGCCTGTGTCCTAAGAAGGGAGATGGCACAAGGAAAGGAAAGGACAGATTAAGAGAGAGCGTTGGCCAACACACTAGAGAGACAGAGAGCAAGAAAATGAGAAACACGGGAGGAAGGCAAGCAACTTGTCACCTGGAGTCATCCTCCTGGATCCAACCTTCCGCTGCAGAGGACACACCGGTACTGGCCAGAGGACTGAGCAGCCCCTGAAAATAGGGACCTTGTCTCCCTCATAACCACAGCAGAGCCTTCACCTAACAAGACACTTATCTCACTGACAGTGATCCTTGCTCCACTCCCAGCTGGATGGCTCTTCCCTGGCATCAACAATGCTTAGAATCTCCCAGCTCTCGCTCCCTTTCCATGGCATCTGCGGAGTGGACTCTGACTCTGCACTTGGTACTAAACCCAGCACTAGGGGGAAAAACAAATCAGTTAGCATCTCAGTCTGCAACGTGCATAGGTTCTTCTTCTCCCATCTACCACACCTCAGGGCTCCGCCCTCAACCTTCCTCCCATTACAGCTTTAGCACTACAACTAAAAAGCAGCCCACTGCACCTACATCCAAAATACTCACTCACTCTGCACAGGAGACTTGTGCCTTTGCCTCGTCTGAATCCCACAGAGCACCGTGTCCAATGAGGAAATTCAGAGCCTCTGAACAAAACCGGAGCCAGTACAGATGAGGGATTCCAAGCACTGACCGCTTACTCTCAGCCAGTTGTGCGGGAGGCAGAAATCGGAGGACCATTCATGTCTGCTTAGAAGGATGTCCAGGCTCCTCAGGTCCGTGTCTGCCACTTTCTCCTTCAGCTGCTGCGCCTGGACAATTCCTCTGCAAGCGCAGGAAATGAGCGAAGCAAGGGCCATCACTACACAAAATTCAATTGATGCAGGTAATCTTGCCCTCATCCCTGCCTCCCTCTCCCATCCTATCTACATCAGGCCCACTTGAAGAGAGACAGTCAACATCCACAGTCACCCCTCCACTCTAGCACCCACTATGATGCATGATTTTTGTCCCCTCCTACTTGTTCATAGCTCCCGAGACCTAGCCTGAGGGGATGCACACCTAGCACTCCTGCCCGTGCCCTATGGGCGGGCGGGGGAGAAGAGAGAGAGTGAGGTCCAACATAGTAAAGTAGAGTAGAGTAGAGAAGACAGAGAGAGAAACAGAGGAGGAAGGCAAGCAACTCACCACTTGGAGTCATCCTCATGGATCTAACCTTCTCCTGCCGAGGAGACACCGACCCTGGCCAGAGAAATGATCAGCCCCTGAAAATGGGGACCGTGTCTCCCTCAAAACCACAGCTAGTCAGGAACCTTTTCTTACAAACCCAGCCCCACCTAACGGGGTGCCTCTACCTGTAGCCAGGTGGGCCGTGAGCAGAACCCTCAGCAAAAAAGATACTTATCTCAGTGATAGTAGCAGCTGTTCTGCTCCCAAATGGACGGCTCGTGCCTGGCACCAACAACGCTCGCAGTCTTGTCACTCTCATTCATAGGGGCAGTAGACTTTGACATGCGACGTCTTTTTGCTTGGTACTAAAACCAGGGGATAAAACAAGTAAGCTACCGTCTCAGTCAGAAATGTCTTGTAGGCTCTCCTTTTCCCCTCTCATGCACGGCAGGGTTCCGCCATCTACCCATTACACCTTTAGGACTAAAAGTACAAAGCACCTCTTACAACAACACCACCCAACAGAGTCACTCTGCACAGCAGACTCTGGCCCCTCCTCACCCTTAATCCCACAGAGCCCTCTACCCAACAAGAAACCACACAGTCAATGAAGAATACTACAGTGAGTACAGATGACTCTGTGAGTTCAAAGCACTGAGCCCTTACTCACAGCCAGTTATGCAGAAGGCAGAAACCTGAGGACTATTCTTGTTTCCTTAGAAGGATGTCCAGGCTGCTCAGGTCCACTTCTGACATTCTCATCCGGCTGGGGCTCCTGGACGATTCCTCTGCAAACTAATAAAGCCAAGCAAGAACTGTCACTACACAGAGCTCTATGAATGCCCTCATCCCTGCCTCCCTCTCCCATCTCATCTACATCAGCCCGACTCGATGAACAGAGACTGAGTCAACACTGACTGTCACCGCTCCACTCTAGCGCCCACTACCCTGCATGATTTTCATCCCCTCCTACTTCTTCATAGCTCCTGATACCTAGCCTGTGGGGATGCACACCTAGCACTCCTGCCCGTGTCCTATGAAGGGAGACAGCACAAGGAGAGGCAAGGACAGAGACAGAGAATGTTGGCCAACACACTAGAGAAGAGAGTAAGAGAGAGAGAGAGAGAGAGAGAGAGAGAGAGAAAGAAACAGAGAAAGGCAAGAAACTGATATGGGCCGTGAGCAGAACCCTCAGCAAAACAGACACTTATCTCTGACAGTGGCGTCTGCTCGACCCCCACATTGACGGCTGTTGCCTGGCATGAACAATGCTCACAGGCTCGCTGCTCTCACTTTCCATCGCATGAGGGCAGTAGACTCTGATGTGTGACTGCTGGGTTTAGTACCAAGGAAGAAGGAAAAAAAAATAAAAAATTACCATCTCCGTCTGCAATGTCACATAGTCTCTTCATTTCACATCTCCCGTATCCAACAGCTCTGCCCTCAACCCATCCCCCATTACTACTTTACAGCTGCAACTAGAAGGGACCCATTTTAACTGCACCCAAAATAGTCACTTTGCTCAGGAGACTCTTGTCCCTTCCCCAGCGTTAATCCCAAAGAGCCTCATACCCAACGAGGAAGCACACGGCCTGTGAAGGAAACAAGAGTGAGTACAGATAAGGAATGGAAAACACTGACTTCTTACTCATAGCCAGTTATCCAGAATGCAGAAAGCTGAGGACTGTTCATGTCTCCTTAGACGGATGTCCAGGCAGTGCAGGTCCACTTCTGCCAGCTTCTTCTCCAGCTGAGACTCCTGGACAATTCCTCTGCAAACTAATAAAGGCAAGCAAGAACTATCACTACACCAGTGGTTCTCAACCTTTTGTACTGATGATCCCTTTTACATAGAAAGCTTCTGAGTGTGACCCTCCCCTTATAAATTAAAAACACTTTTTGTATATTCAACACCATTATAAATGCTGGAAGCAAAGTGATGTTTAGGATGGAGGATGACATTTCACAACCCCCCAAATAACAACCTTCCATCCCCCTGACGGGACCTAAACCCGTTTGAGAACTCCTGCACTACATAGAGCCCAATTAAGGCCCTCTTCCCTGCATCGCTTTCGATCTGTCTTAGCCCCACAACACCAACAGTCACCGCTCCAGTCTCGCACTGACTGCCCTGCATGATTTTTGTCCCCTCCTACTTCTTTATGGCGCCCAAGACACAACCTGTGGGGGTGCACACCTAGCTCGCCTGCCAATATCATAAGAAGGGAGACAGCACAAGGAAAGGCAAGGACAGATTGAGAAAGCGTGTTGGCCAACACACTAGAGAAGAGAGAGAGAGAAACACGAGAGAAAGGCAAGCAATTCACCACCTGGACTCATTCTCCTAGATGCAACCTTCTGCTGCGTAGGACACACTGCTCCTGGCCAGAAAACTGAGCAGCCCCTAAAAATGGGGATCTTCTCTCTCTCAAAACCACAGCTAGTCAGGAACCTTTTCTTACAAAGACAGCCTCAGTAAACAGGGCATCCCTTTCAGGAGCAAGGTGGGCCGTGAGCAGAGCAATCACCAAAACAGACACTTATCTCATTGACAGTGATGACTGTTCCATTCCCAGTTTGACGGCTTTTTCAAGGCATCAATAATTCTCGCAGTCCCATCACTCTCGCTCGCTTTCCATCGCATGAGGGCAGTAGACTCTGACTTGTCACTTCTTTTCCCTTGGTACTAAATCCAGCGGAAAAACAAGTCAGTCACCATCTCAATTGGCAACATTGGGTAGCCGCTTCTTTTTGCCTCTCCCACATGGTGGGGCTCTGCCCTGAACCCTCCTCCCATCACGCCTTTACAAGTAGAAAGCACTCCTTGCTACGACACCTGAAATAGTCACTCTGCACAGATGACTCTGGTCAGACACACCAAACCTGTGGGGAAAACACGTAGAAATTGTGCTTCTTTTTGGCTTGTAGCTTATTACTTCTTGTAGATTTTTGCTTCCAGCAAGCACGGACAAGGAGGAACAAAGGGGAGGGCTAGTTGAGGTGCACAGCGGGCCCACCACAGTCCCAGACTGCACGCCAGGGGAGATCTACTCATTGAGTGTTGGGGTTCTTAGGGATTGGCTTGTTTTGGCCTTGTTTTCAAATGGGTTTATCTTGATTTTTGGCTTATTGTCAAAGTCGGAGTGCTTGTTTCCCCAGTGAAAGTTAGCAATTGTGACTCTGGTCCCTTCCCCAGCCTTAATCCCAAAGAGCCCCACACCCAACAAGGAAGCAAACAAAGTGTGAAGAAAATCACAGCAAGTACAGATGAGGAATTCCAAGCACTGACCATTTACCCACAGCCAGTTATGCACGAGGCAGAAAGCTGAGGACTGTTCATGTCTCCTTAGAAGAATGTCCAGGCTCCTCACAGGCCCACGTCTGCCAATTTCTCCTCCGGCTGCTGCTCCAGGACAATTCCTCTACAAATGCAGCAAATAAGCCAACCAAGAGCCCTCACTACAAAAAATTCAATTGGTGCGTGAAATCTTGCCCTCATCCCTGCCTCCCACATCAGCCCCACTAGAGCAGAGACTCAGTCAACACCTACAGTCACCGCTTCACTCTAGCGCCCACTGCCCTGCATCATTTCGGTCCCCTACTTGTTCATAGCTCACAAGACCTAGCCTGTGGGGATGCACACCTAACACACCTGCCCGTGTCCTACGAAGGAAGACAGCACAAAAAGAGGCAAGGACAGAGAGAGAGAGAGAGACAGACAGAGTGTGTGTTGGCCAACACATTAGAGGAGAGAGAGAGAAAAACGTGGGAGGGAGTCAAGAAACTCACCAGCTGGAGTCATCCCCCTGGATCTAATATGCTGCGGAGGACACGCTGGTCCTGGCCAGAGACATGAGCAGCCCCTGAAAATGGGGACATCGTCTCCCTTGTAACCACAACTAGTCAGGAACCTTTTCTTACAAACCCAGCCCCAGCTAACGGGGCGTCCCTACCAGGAGCAAGATGGGCTTTGAGCAGAGCGATCACCAAAGAAGACACTTATCTCATGGAGAGTGGTGGCGGTTCCGCTCCCAGATGGACGCCTTCTGCGTCGCATCAACAACGCTTGCAGACTCATCGCTCTTGCTCTCTTTCCATTGCACGAGGGCAGTAGACTCTGACCTGTGACTTCTTTTCTCTTGCTACTAAACCCAGCACAAGGGGGAAAAACAAATCAGTTACGCTTTCAGTCAGCAACTTTGGGTAGGCTCTTATTTTCCCCTCCCGCACACAGTGGGGCTCCACCCTCAACCCTATTCCCATTACACCGGTAGGACTACAAGTAGAAAGCACCCCTTGCGACGACACCCGAAATAGTCACTTTGCACAGCAGACTCTGGTCACACACACCAAATCTCAAGGGGGAAAATAAAACATAGAAATTGGGCTTGTTTTTGGCCTGTAGCTTATTGCTCGTTGTAACTTGCTGCTTCCAGCAAGCAGGGGCAAAGGGGGGCAGAGAGTCAGGGGTGCACAGCGGATCCACCACAGTCCCAGACTGCACGCCAGGAGAGATCTAGTCATTGAGTGTTGGGGTTCTTCGGAATTGGCTTGTTTTGGCCTTATTTGAAATAGGATTAGCTTGATTTTTGGAATATTGTGAATTCAGGGTTCTTATCTACCCAGTGAAAGTTGGCAAGTATGACTCTGGTCTCTTCCCCAGCCTTAATCCCACAGTGCCCCATACCAAACAAGGAAGGCAACGGCCTATGAAGAAAATTACAGTGAGTACAGATGAGGAATTCCACACACTCACTGCTTACTCACAGCCAGTTAGGCAGAAGGCAGAAACCTGAGGACTGTTGAGGTCTCCTTAGAAGGATGTCCAGGCTGCTCACGTCCACTTCTGCATATTCTCGTCCGGCGAGGGCTCCTGGATGATTCCTCTGCAAACTAATAAAGTCAAGTAAGTACCATCACTACACACAGCACTACTGGTGCATTTAATCTTGCCCTCATCCCATCTACATGCGCTTGACTCGAACAGAGACTGAGTCAACATCCACAGACACCGCTCCACTCTAGCACCCACTGCCTCGCATGATTTTCATCTCCTATTTGTTCATAGCTCCCGAGATCTAACCTGTGGGGATGCACACCTAGCACTCCTATCCGTGTCCTATGAAGGGAGACAGCACAAGAAGAAGCAAGGACAGAGACAGAGTGAGAGACAGACAGACAGAGTGTGTGTTGGCCAACATATTAGAGGAGAGAGAGAGAGAGAGAGAGAGAGAGAGAGAGAGAAAAAACATGGGAGGGAGTCAAGAAACTCACGAGCTGGAGTCATCCCCCTGGATCCAACCTTCTGCTGCAGAGGACACACCCCTCCTGGCCAGAGAAATTACCAGCCCCTGAAAATGGGGACCTTGTCTCCTTCATAACCACTAGTTAGGAACCTTTTCTTACAAACCCAGACCTTGCTAATGGGACGTCCCTACCAGGAGCTGAGCCGTGAGCAGAGCAATCACCAAACCAGACACTTAGTGACAGTGGCCTCTGCTCGGCTCCCAGATGGACTGCTCTTGCCTGGCCTGAACAATGCTCACAGGCTCGCTGCTCTCACTCACTTTCCATCGCATGAGGGCAGTAGACTCCGACGTGTGACTTCTTTTTCCTTGGTACTAAACCCAGCAAAGGGGAGAAAAGCAATAAAAGAAAATAGCATCTCCGTCTGCAATGTCGCGTAGTCTCTTCATTTTACAGCTCCTGTATCCCACGGTTCTGCCCTCAACCCATCTCCCATTACTACTTTACACCTGCAACTAGAAGGGACCCATTGTAACTGCACCCAAAATAGTCACTTTGCTCAGGAGACTCTTGGCCCTTCCCCTACCTTAATGCCAAAGAGCCTCATGCCCAACGAGGAAGCACACAGCATGTGAAGAAAAGTACAGCAAGAACAGATGAGGAATTCAAAGCACCGACAGCTAACTCACAGCCAGTTATGCGGGAAGCAGAAAGCCGAGGACTGTTCGTGTCTGCTCAGAAGGATGTTCACTTTCCTCATGTCCACATCTGCCAACTTCTCCTCCAGCTACGGCTCCTGGGAAATTCCTCTGGAAATGGATCTGCAAAAGCCAAGCATGAGCCATCACTACGCACATCTCTATTGATGCTTGAAATCTTGCCCTCATCCCTGCCTCCTTCTTCCAGCCCATCTACATCTACCCCACTTGATGAACAGAGACCAAGTTAACACTGACAGTCACGCCTCCACTCCCGCGCCCGCTACCTTGCACAATTTTCGTCCCCTCCTACTTCATCATGGCTCCCGAGACCTACCCTGTGGGGGTGCACACCGAGCACACGTGCTCGTGTCGTACAAAGGGAGACAGCACAAGGAAAAGCAAGGACAGAAAGAGAAAGGGTGTGTGTTGGCCAACGTACTGGAGAAGAGAGAGAGAGAGAAAAAAAACACAGGAGGAAGGCAAGCAACTCGCCACCTGGAATCAACCTCCTGGATCCAACTTTTTCTGCAGAGGACACAGCGCTTGTGAACAAAGAAATAAGCAGCCCCTGAAAATGGGGACCTTGTCTCCTTCAGAACCCACACCTAGTCAGGAATATTTTGTTTCAAACCCAGTCCCAGCTAATGGGGCGTTTGTATCTGGATTCAGGTGGGCAGTGAGCAGAGCAATCTCCAAAACAGATACTTATTGACAGTGGCGGCTGCTCCGCTCCCAGCTGGACAGCTCTTGCCTGGCATCCAAAATACTTGCAATCTCGTCGCTCTTGTTGCCGGCCCAAAGGGCCCGAGGAGGAGCAACAGTGGGGGTTCGTTGCCCGGTGTGCATCGCACTAATTAACACACCAGGGTGGAGAAGCAAACCAAGTTTATTTGAGCTCAAAAAAGGTGCCAGGGAGAAAAAGCATTCTCAAATCCTGCACACCCGCGCTCAGGCGGGGTCCCAGCATTTATACCCCCCTTGTTTTCCCCCCTTTTTCCCTCCCCTCTTGCAACAGTTATACTTAACACTATAATGTAGCTTGTTAGAACTGTTCTCATTCGCATATTTATCTATGGCCTTCACAGCACAGACGCATGCAGACTTTCCTCCCCCTTCTCTCCACTGCTTTTTGCTGTTTCAAACTGTCCTGCAGCTGCAAGCTAAGAAAGCTGACATTTACAAATTTTGCTTGCTGTTTATTAGCATCTTAGGCTGGTTAAAGTTCACAGCATGGAAGAACTTTGGTTCACTCAGGCCTACAGTCACAACTTTGGTTTACTTAGGCCTAGTGACACCAACACTCTCACTCGCTTTATGTAACATGAGGTGAGCCGACGCTGACCCTCCACTTCTTTTCTCTTGGTCCTGAACCCAGCACAAGGGAGTGGAGGAGAAACAAACAAGTTAGCATCTCAGTTGGCAACATCACATAAGTTCTTCTCCCATTTACCGCACCCCAGACCTCCACCCATAACCTTTCTTCCGTTACACCGTCAGGACCACAACTAGAAAGCAGCCTGTTGCACCTACACTCAAAATAGCCACTCTGCACAGGAGACTTGTGCCTTTCCCTCCTCTTAACCCCACAGAGCCATGTACCCAACCAGGAACAAAACTGGAGCAAGAACAGATGAGGAATTTGAAGCACTGATCACTTACTCACAGCCAGTTATGTGGAAGGCAGAAAGCTGAAGACTGTTAATCTGTGCTTAGAAGGATGTCCAGGCTGCTCAGATCCGCGTCTGCTAGTTTCTCCTCCTGCTGCTGCTCCCCGAAGATTTCTCTGCAAGTCCAGCAAATAAGCCAAGCAAGAGCCATCGCTACACAAAATACAATTGATGCGTGAAATCTTGCCCTCATCCGCGCCTCCCTCTCCCATCCCATCCCCATCAGCCCCACTAGAGCAGAGACTCAGCCAACACCCACAGTCACCGCTCCACTCTAGCGCCCACTGCCCTGCATCATTTTGGTCCCCTACTTGTTCATAGCTCACAAGACCTAGCCTGTGGGGATGCACACCTAACACACCTGCCCGTGTCCTACTAAGGGAGAGAGCACAAGGAGAGGCAAGGACGGACAGACAAAGTGTGTTGGCCAACACATTAGAGGAGAGAGAAAAATGTGGGATGGAGTCAAGAAACTCAACAGCTGGAGTCATCCCCCTGGATCCAACCTTCTGCTGCAGAGGACACACTGCTTGTGGACAGAAAAATGACCAGCCCCTGAAAATGGGGACCTTGTCTCCCTCGTAACCACTAGTTAGGAACCTTTTCTTACAAACCCAGCCCTAGCTAACGGGGTGTCCCTACCAGGAGGTGGGCTGTGAGCAGAGCAACCACCAAACCAGACACTTATCTCACTGAGAGTGGTGGCGGTTCCACTCACAGATGGACGGCTTTTGCATCGCATCAACAATGCTCGTGGTCTCGTCGCTCTTGCTCCCTTTCCATTGTGTGAGGTCAGTAGACTCTGACGCGTGACTTCTTTTCTCTTGGTACTAAAACCAGCACAAAGGAGGTAAATAATTAAGTTACCCTCTCAGTCGGCAATGTCGGGTAGGCTTTTTTCGCCTCTCCCACACAGTGGGACTCCACCCTCAACCCTTTTCCCATTACACATTTAGGACAAAAAGTAGAAAGGACCCTGTAATCGTTCGCACCAGGGCTCGACCCTCCTGAGGGCAGGAGGGGAGCCACACCGACTCACTACACGTCCTCTGTTAGAAGGGCTGAGCAATAGTACACAGTTCAAGGGAGCTCAGGCCCTCTGGTGCAGGGGCTGAGCAGCAATCAACAGTTCAAGGGGGGGGGGGGGGGCACAGGCCCTCTGGTGCAGGGGCTGAGCAGCAACAGGTTGGTATATAGGACCAGGTCCTTACACCTGAGCGTTGGGTGAGGGGGAAAACTGCCACCCATGAGTGGGGTGGCAGGGGGGACGCAGGCCCACCCACTCTACTGCATCCCAGCCCGGGGCCCTAGCAGCGGCTATCACCGCTGCAGGTCAGTGGGGTCCTGACCGCAACACACTGACATAGGCTCGTATGTGTCTGCAGCCTGAATGGGGTCGTCTACCCCCGGGCTACTTCCAGTTCCCCCCTCAGGGCCTACCTCGTCCATGGTATCCGTCCCAGGCCAGTCCACCAGCACTGGGGCTTGGTGGCAGGTCTGGCAGCTCCTCGGGGAAGTCCGGCCAGGCGGGCTCAGGCAGCTCCTCCGGGTAACAGCAAGGACGGGGAGGCTCTGGCGGCTCCTCATCGTAGTGGGCGCGGGGAAGCTCCAACGGCTCCTCCCAGTAACGGGCGCAGGGAGGCTCCGGCGGCTCCTCCTCATAGCGGGCGCGGGGAAGCTCCGGCCAGTCCGGGCAACTGCCTCGGGTCCCGGAGGTTTCCCAGTCCCGAGCTCCCGGCAGCACGTCTGCTCCCTGCAGCGGCTGGACCCTGACTGAGCTCTGGCGGCCAGCTTTTCTACTTCCTGTCCCGCCTCTTGACTTCCGGGGGGCGGGAACAGGCGGCGGTGGCTCCGCCCACTTGGGTGTCTGCAGGGGCCCTCCCTCTGCTGGGCAGGAGGGGAGCCACACCGACTCACTACAGAGCCCTTGCAACAACCACCGAAAAAGCCACTCTGCACTGCAGACTCTGCACAGAAATGCCAAACCCGCAGAAAAATATGCAGCAATTGGGCTTGCTTTTGGCTTAATTGGCTCGTGAGTTGCTTGTTGGCTAGTTTTTGGCTTGTAGGTTGTTCCTTGTTGTAGCTTCTTGTCTTTTTTTTTTTGGATCTGCTCCCAGCAGTCAGGGACAAGCAGGAGGAAAGAGAGGAAGAGAGTCCACAGCCAGCCCACCGCAGTCCCAGACTGCACACCAGGCGAGATCTAGTCACAGAGCTTTGGGGTTCTTAGGGATTGGCATGTTTTGAAATGGAATTAGCTTGATTTTTCACTTAGACTCATAGACTTTAAGGTCAGAAGGGACCATTATGATCATCTAGTCTGACCTCCTGCACAATGCAGGCCACAGAATCTCACCCATCCACTTCTATATCAAACCCCTAACCTATGTCTGAGTTACTAAAGTCCTCAGATTGTGGTTTGAAGACCTCAAGTTGCAGAGAATCCTCCAGCAAGTAACCCGTGCCCCATGCTGCAGAGGAAGGCGAAAAACCTCCAGGGCCTCTGCCAATCTGCCCTGGGGGAAAAATTCCTTCCCAACCCCAAATATGGCGATCAGTTAAACCCTGAGCATGTGGGCAAGACTCACCAGCCAGCATCCAGGAAAAAAAATTCTCTGTAGTCACTCAGATACCACCCCATCTAACATCCCATCGGGCATATTTACCTGCTAATAATCAAAGATCAATTAATTGCCAAAATTAGGCTAGCCCATCATACCATCCCCTCCATAAACTTATCAAGCTTAGTCTTGAAGCCAGATGTGTCTTTTGCACCCACTACTCCCCTTTGAAGGCTGTTCCAGAACCTCACTCCTCTAATGGTTAGAAACCTTAATCTAATTTCAAGTCTAAACTTCCTAGTGTCCAGTTTATATCCATTTGTTCTTGTGTCCACATTGGTACTAAGCTTAAATAATTCCTCTCCCTCCCTAATATTTATCCCTCTGATATATTTATAAAGAGCAATCATATCCCCCCATAACCTTCTTTTGGTTAGGCTAAACAAGCCAAGCTCTTTGAGTCTCCTTTCATAAGACAGGTTTTCCATTCCTCGGATCATCCTAGTAGCCCAAGCAACTGCAACTCTGGTCCCTTCCCCAGCCTTAATCCCACAGAGCCCTGTACCCAATGAGGATGCACATGGTGTCTGAAGAAAATTACAGCAAGTACAGATAAGGAATTCCAAGCACTGACCATTTACTCACAGCCAATTATGCAGGAGGGAGAAAGCTGAGGACTGTTCATGTCTGCTTAGAAGGATGTCCAGGGTGATCAGGTCCACTTCTGAGAGTCTCTCCTCCGGGTAGGGCCCCTGGACAATTCCTCTGCCAGTGCAGCTGCAAAAGCCATGCATCAGCCAGCATTACACACTCAGACAGTCAACATCAAGAGTATCCACTCCACTCTTGCGCCCGCTACCCTGCAGGATTTTGGTCCCCTACTTGTTCATAGCTCACAAGACCTAGCCTGTGGGGATGCACACCTACACCCCTGCCCATGTCCTACGAAGGGAGACAGCACAAGGAGAGGCAAGGACAGAGAGAGAGCGAGAGCGTGTTGGCCAACACATTAGAGGAGAGAGAGAGAGAGAGAAAAATGTGGGAGGAAGTCAAGAAACTCACCAGCTGGAGTTATCCCCCTGGATCCAACCTTCTGCTGCAGAGAACACACTGCTTGTGGACAGAGAAAAGACCAGCCCCTGAAAATGGGGACCTTGTCTCCCTCGTAACTACAGCTATTCAGGAACCTTTTCCTACAAACTCAGCCCCAGCTAACCACAAGTCCTGGCCTGGAGGCAGGTGGGCCGTTACCAGAGTCCTCACAAAACCAGACACTTATCTCACTGATGGTGACATCTGCTCCACTCCCAGCTTCATGGCATCTGCATAGTCTGGAATCAACAACGCTCACTGTCTCACGGCTCTTGGGCGCCTTCCATCTCACAATTGGGGTGGGCTCTTACCCTTCACTTCTTTCTCCATGGTACTAAGCACAACACAAGAGGGAAAAACAGAAGTTATCAGAATCTGCAGTGTTGTGTAGGTTCTTCTTCTCCCATTACACCTTTATAGATACAATTAAAAAGCACGCAACACACACTCAGCCTTTGGAGCTCCTGGCCAGAAAATGCTGTGAAAACCAAGACTATAATGGGGTTCAAGTAAGAACTAGGTACAGTAACTCCTCACTTAACGTTCTTGTTATGTTCTTGAAAAATGCGACTTTAAGTGAAACGATGTTAAGCGAGTCCAATTTCCCCATAAGAATGAATGTAAATGGGGGGGTTACGCTCCAGGGAATTATTTTTTGCCATACAGTACAGTACTGTACTATAGTTGGGGGGTGCCCCCGCCTTACCCCACACGGGCACAGCCCACTGGCACTGGCGACAATGAGGCAGGCAAGGAGGCTGAAGGTGCTGTAGGCTAGGAGAAGCACGTTGCACAGGAGCAGCGGCAGCTTCCCCTCTCTGCAAGCACCAGGGTCGGGGGCCTCAACCCTCAGCCGCCCACGCCGCCTCTTCCCCCAAGCCCCCACCCTTAACCTGCCTCTTCCTCCCCCCTCCTTCCCCTTTACTTCATACACCGCGTCCTCACTTCTGTCCGCAGCAATCAGCTGGCTTGCGGCCTTTGGAAGCAGGGGGAGCCTGCACAACGAGTCTTCACTCCCCATCCCCGGACGCCACAAGCCAGCTGATTGTCACAGGCTGGAGGCCATGGGGGAAGGCACTGATCCACGGGGTCTGCTGGCAGGCGGGAAGTGCTGGGGGGGGGGCGCGCATAGGAGAGCTGATGGGGCTATGGGAGAAGGCATGTATGGGGGAAAGTAGGGATGAGGTGCAGGTTGGGGTGGCCTAGGAGGTTTTGGAGGGAGAAGAAAGGACTGAGGGTCCCAACGGATGGGGGGATAGATGGGGGCGGGTTGGTTTCGGCTAGAGGAACGGGCGTTCAGATTGGAGAAGGCTGCAGGCATAGGGGGCGGGGTGGGTGGGTTGGGGACCGGGGAAGCAGGTTGGGGAAGGTTGGGGTGGACTGAGGGTTACAGGGGGGATGAGGAAAGTCAGGGCGGGCTGGGGGTTGCGGGAGGGAAGAGGAAGTTTGTGGGGGGCTGAGGGGGACTAGAGAATGTCACGGGTAGCTGGGGAGGTTAGGGGTGCGGGGGGGAAGGTCACGGCATGCTAGCGGTGTGGGGACACCGGGGGGGCTGGGGAAGGTCGCGGCGCACTAGGGATGCAGGGGGGCTGGGGGTGCGGGGGCACCAAGGGGGCTTGGGAAATTCGCAGTGTGCTGGGGGCACCAGCGGGGCCCGTGGGGGGAGGAAAGCTTGCAGCACACTGCGGGTGTGTAGGGAAGTGGGTGGCCCATGAGGAGCTGGGGAAGCTCACAGCAGTGCGGGGGCACTGGCGGGGGCCATGGGGGGTTGGGGAAGGTTGCAGGGGCTGTGGCTGGGCAGGGGGCTGTGGGAGCCTGGGGGGGGGAAAGGCGCGCTGGAAGGGTGGGAGGCTGTGGCTGGGTGAGGGAAGTGATGGAGATGGGGGGGCTGTGGCTGTGGGGGAAGGCGGAGGGGTTGAGGGGGCTGTGGCTGGGCGAGGGGGAGGAAAGGTGCGCTAGGGGTGCCGGGGGGGGGGAGGTGGGGGCTGTGGCTGGGCAGGGGGGGGAGGAAAGGCGTGCTGGGGGTGCCGAGGGGCAGGAGGGGGCTGTGGCTGGGCGGGAGGTGCAGGCCCTATCTCCAGGCTGTAGGGGTCTCAGGGGGGGGCACAGATACCGATCTCCAGGCTGTAGGGGTCCCAAGGGGGCTTAGGGGGTTACAGATCCCTCTCTCCAGGCTGTATGGGTACCGGGGGGGGCTTAGAGGGTTCATGGGGGCACAGATCCCTCTCTCCAGGCTGCAGGGGTCCTGGGGGAGCTTAGGGGGTTGTGGGGGGCACAGATACCGATCTCCAGCCTGTAGGGGTCCCAGGGGGCTTAGGGGGTTCCTGGCAGGCAGCTGGGGGACCCTATAGCTCCAGCCACCATGAGAAGACCCAGGAATTCCCAGAAGCCAGGGTGACAGGAGGACCCCACATTGCCCATGCCATTACAGGTGCACCCCTGTAGCTCCCAGCTGCTGCGTGCGGACCCCCGAGCTCCCAGCTGCTGCATATGGCGGAGGGACCCCAAATGCATGGGGGGGGCAGCTCCCACAGCTGCAGCAGGGGAACCCAGAGCGCCCATTTGCCACAGGTGGCAGCGGGACCCAGGAGCACCCAGCCACTGTGGGCAGGGGCAGGGCCCCTCAGCTTCAGCTGCTGCAGGCAGCGGGGGAACCCCCAGGCTTACACCGCTGCATATGGACCCCCGAGCTCCCAGCCGCTGCGGGTGGGCCCAGGAGTCCCCAACAGCCGCTGATGGCGTGGGGCCCCCGGCCCCGCCTCACTGCAAACAGACCCCTGTAGCAGACATGATCCTGCCCGCTCTGCAGGGCGCCACTGACACACCAACCCCGCTCAGCACTCACCGCTGGGCGGCTCCCCGCTGCCCCCCGCGCCGCTGTGCTGCTGCTGCTGGCCAAACCCTCCGCCACGAGCTAACCCCCAACCCCCCCCCGGAACCCAAACTGAACCGAAAATCGCTATAACCTCCCCCCCCCCCAACCGCGAGCCCCGAGCCCGGGTCCCCACGCCCAGCCCAGCCCGGGCCGCCCCCAGGGCCCTGCTTCGCACCGGCCGCCCGGCTACGGGGCAGATACTGCAGCTCCAAACACCGCGCGCGCCCGCCCGCCCGCCGCAATCAGGGAGCTCGGCCCAAGCCCCCGCGCCCGCGGCGGGTTCGCTGCCCGCAGGATCCTCGCGCTCCAGCCCGGCGACTTCCCGCCTCCCTTCAGCGACGCCAAACAGCCCCGGGCTTCGAGAAGTTTCTGAGCCGCGGCGCCGGCAGCACTGACTCCGCCCCCAGGCAGCGACAGCCCATTGGCTGCCAGCTCGGTCAGGACACGTCACCCAGCGCAGCCCATTGGCTGCCAGCTCGGTCAGGAAACGTCACCTAGGGACAGCCCATTGGCTGCCAGAAAACCCCAGCGCGCAAGTGGGCGCGAGCTGTGAACTCTCTGGGCGCTGCGGCTTTTCGGCAGCCAGGCGGGAGGGCAGCGCCCGCTGCTGCGGTCTCTGCTTCTCTGCCCGGGCAGCCGGAATCGGCGCCGCTCGGCCTCGATCTGCTTCTCGCCGGCGTGCGCTGAGCTCTGAGTGCACAAGGCCCTAACGGCTCCGCCCAGCGCTGCTTTCGGAAAGCGTCACCTAGGCACAGCCCAATGGGAGATTAGCTGTCAGAAAACGTCACTTAGTGAGGGCCCTATCGGAGATCAGCTTTCAGAAAACCTCACACCTCACTAGGACCAATAGGAGATCAGCTCTTTTAGAAGGCGGCCCTTCACTAGGCCCAATGGGAGATCAGCTGTCAGAAAACGTCATTTACTGAGGACCCAATGGGAGATCAGCTTTCAAAAAAGGCCGGGGAGGCCGGCCCCGCAGCTCTAGTCTTCTCAGGTGGCCAGACAGCGAGCGCCCCCCTCCGTGGGTAACAGAGGGTTTGGCTACACTTGCGGCTGTGCAGCGCTGGGAGTTAAACCTGCCTTCGTACAGCTGAGCAGGGAACGTGCTGCCGTCTGTCCACGCTGCCGGCTGCCAGCGCACGGTCCTGGCCACATCTGCAGCAGCATTGGGAGTGGTGCATTATGGGCAGCTATCCCAGCATTCAAGTGGCTGCAAAGTGCTTTTCAAAAAGGGGTGGGCGGGGTGGAGTGTGATGGGGAGAGAGAGTGGATTTTTGGAGCCAACACTGTGTCAGCACCTGCAAGTTCTGATCCCCTACCCTACCCCTACCTCTCTCGCTCACTGAAAGCAAATAGCCCTCTTTGTTTTTTTCCTCACAGACCAGATAAGCAGCCTTCCTGAAACAGATCCCCACCCCCGCACGCCGTGCTGCTTCTCTCCTCAAGTCCCCTCTCTTCTAGCTGTGGGCGTTCCAAAGAGAGCTCATTCACAGCAAACAGGAGCTGTGTTTGTTTTTTTGATAAGCAGCTTCGGGAGCCTGGAGTTCAGAACAAAACAAACAGGCATCACAACAAAACAAAGAGCCTAATCTTTACTTAAAAACATTATGGGAAGCTTCCGGAGGTCAGTTACAGCGTAGTAAGATTATTCCCTGTTTACACTGGCACCCCAGCACTGCAAGAGCAGCGCTATTCTCTTTATTCCTCTCGTGGAGGTGGAGTACATGCAGCACTGTAGCCAGGGAGATACAGCGCTGTATGTGCCTTGCCAGTGTGGACAGGGAGTGAGTTACAGCGCTGTAAAGCCACCACCAGTGCTGTAACTCTCAAGTGTAGCCAAGGCCAGAATGGCACATCTCACAATCCCCAGCGGGCACTAATCGGCCCCACGCTGCCTTCCAGTCCAGGCCCTGCTGCGCGCCTCAAACCCCCCCCCCCCACACACACGCCCATTCTGTGGCCAGTCACCAGGAGCCGCCGTCACGTAACGTGCCTAAGCCGTGGGCACCAACACCCCACAGCACAGCCAGGCACCGGCTCGGTTACGGGAAAAAACAAACCAGCGGTTTAGCCCCTAACTGCCAGGAAACATAATTGTGGCCCAACACCAAACTTACATAATTTCTCTTCTTTAGCTCAGTCTAGGGGTAGACAACCTATGGCACAGGTGCTGAAGGCAGCACATGAGCTAATTTTCAGTAGCACTCACACTGCCTGGGTTCTAGCCACTGATCCCAGGAGGTATGTGTTTTAATTTAATTTTAAATAAAGCTTCTTAAATGTTTTTAAAACATCATTTACTTTACATACCACAATAGTTTAGTTACATATTACAGACTTATAGAAAGAGACCTTCTAAAAAAGTTCAAACGTATTACCAGCTTGTGAAACTTTAAAGTAAATGAATAAAGACTCAACACATCACTTCTGAAAGATTGTTCACCTCTGGGTTAATCAGAAAGCCGGGTGCACCTTCCCCACATCAGGCAACAGGCTTCCAGCTCAGGGTGACACCCAGTGGTGAGCTGCAGCCGGTTCACACCGGTTCGTGCGAACCGGTTGTTAAATTTAGAAACCCTTTTAGAACCAGTTGTAAAGGGCTTTTAAATTTAACAAAAGCTCCGCTCCCTGCCCTGCCCCCGGCCCCAGCTAACCTGGCTCCAGCTCTGCCTTTGCCTCCTCCTCTGAAGACTCCCACTCCAGGCTTCCCGCCAATCAGCTCTTAGCGCGGGAAGCCTGGGAGGGCTGAGAAGGAAGCAGCAGCTTCCTGCAGGTAAGCTGGGGGGCGGGCACAAGGAGGGCTCTAGGCACCACGCGTCCCTGGCTCGGACCCCGACCCTGGCCAGGCGGCGCGGCTCCGGGCTGGCCCCCAACCCCGACCCCAGCCAGGAGGCGCGGCTCCAGGCCAGCCCCCAGCTCTGACCCCGACCCCGACTCCAGCCGGGCGGCGTGGTTCCGGGCCGGCCCCCGGCTCTGACCTCG
The DNA here is from genome assembly GCF_020497125.1 of Mauremys mutica. Lineage (NCBI taxonomy): Eukaryota > Metazoa > Chordata > Testudines > Geoemydidae > Mauremys > Mauremys mutica. The sequence continues at coordinate 21,539,971 of NC_059094.1, read as the reverse complement.
GCCCCGGCCCCGGCCCCGACTCCAGCCGGCCGGGCGGCATGGCTCTGGGCCGGCCCTCGGCTCTGACCTCGGCCCCGACTCCAGCCAGGCGGCGCGGTTCCAGGCCGGCCCCCGGCTCTGACCTCGGCCCCAGCCCCGACTCCGGCCGGCCGGGCGGCATGGCGCCGGGCCGGCCCCCGGCTCTGATCCCGGCCCCAACTCCGGCCGGCACGGCTCCGGGCCGGCCCCTGGCTCTGACCCCGATTTCGGGCTGGCCAGCGGCTCTGGCCCGGCCCCCAACTCCAGCCCAGCACCCGTGGCTTCCAGCCCCGGCTCTGGGGGGCATGGCCCCCATCTCCAGGCAGCGCGGTAAGGGGGGCAGGGAGCAGCAAGCGGGTGTTGGATAGAGGGCTGGGGGTGGATTAGGGTCAGGACTGGGGGCGGTCAGAGGGCAGGGAACAGGGGAATTGAATGGGGGCAAGGGTCCTGGGGGAGCAGTCAGGAAGGACCAGGGGTTGGATGGGGCGGTGGGAGGCAGTCAGGGGCAGGGGTTCCAGGGGCAGTCAGGACAGAGAGAAGGGGTGGTAGGATGGGGCAGGGGTCCTGGGGGGCCATCAGGAATAAGAGGAGGGGTTGGATGGGGTGGCAGGGGGCAGTTAGGGGACAGGGAAGGGGGGTGGATAGGGCAGGGGTCCTGGGGGGTGAGGCAGGAGTCCCGGGGGGCGGGGGTTATCACAACCCCCTCGTGGGGTGAGGAGGAGGGAACCGGTTGTTAATATTTTGGCAGCTCATCACTGGTGACACACCCCCCCCCACCCATGAGTGGTGGACTCCCAAGAAGCTACACTAAAAATATGGGTCCCAACCCCAAAACACATTCAAAATTTACACCAGTGTCCCCAAAATGCTGGCATTTAATATTCAAATAAGATATGCCGCCCTCAGTCAACTCCCCTTATCCTCCAGTGGAAGCTGCTGCCAGAGACAACGTTGATATTTAAATTAGCTAGTACGTCGCTCGGTCAATTCCCTCTGCTCTCCAGCAGGTGGCGGAGCTCGCTCACTGACCTTTCTCCCATCAGCTTCAGGCCCCAGGGTTTGCAAATGAATCTCTAGGATTCTAGCGGCAGAATATCGCTTAATCACTTGGGTTAGCAGTTGAGGAATGTGGTGCTGCTCTGAGGGGACTTACTTGCATACTTGGGATATTAGTGCAAAAATACAATTAGAATTTCTGTTAGACAATTGTAAGGGCAATTTATATTTGCCAAAAACCTTATTTAGTGAAAGAAATGCTGGTGTGACAGCACAGTTACTGGGGCTACAAAATACTTTCCCTCCTGGATGAAACAAGAAGTTAGAATTAGAAAATTACATAGTTTGTTCCAATGTTGGTACAGGTTTAATTTCGCTTAAGTGCAGGTTTGTTTAGGGCTGACTGTTTTGGTTTATTGGTTTGGTTTTTTGTTTTTTAAGTTAAAGTGGAGCTTTTAATTGACGTTTGCTGGATTGGAATGTCTGACATGCAATACCAGTTTTTACATAGTTCTGCATATTTTATACAGATTTGGCCAGTATTCAACTATTCAATTGCTTTATAGGTGGTTTTAATAGTAGGGCTTACTTATTTGATGTTATTTTATCATCCTGTAGTAGCATTCTTTTTTGATAATTTATGACATTTGTTAATTTTTGTTTTTAAAAACAAAATAGTTTTGCTTAATGTTTGTGTTTTAAATTAAGCATTGTTTACAGTTTCAAATTTTGGTTTCTGATGAGCTATTTAAGAGGATTTGGGATTTAATACTAACGTTTGGACAGATTTAGATTATTTATATGGATTTGGACTAAATCCTGTTTACTATTTTATTTTAATAAAAGTGATATTGCTGTAAACCCTGGCCGGGGGGGGGAGAGGAGTATTTAACTAAGGAGCAGAAGCATGGCCCCAATGCGAGTGGAGCAAGGTGAAGAGGGGGGTGCAGGCCCTCAATTTTTTTCTCCAGCCCACCTCAGCCCCCCACCCCAGCAAATGGTAAAAGGCTGATGCCACACCTGCTGGCCATGCTGCATTACCCCAACTGGTCACTGGGTGTCACTGATGCTCCATGGGAGAAGCCCCACCCCATGCATTTCCCTGACTGGCCACCGGGTGTCACTGCTGCTTGATGGGTGATACAGTCTGTGCATTACCTGGACTGGCCACCGGGGGTCACTGCTGCCCCAAGAAAAACACCTTATGTGCAATACCCATATAGGCCACCAGGTGTCATTGCTGTGCCAAGGGAAACATGCTCTGTGCATTACCCTGACTGGCCACCGGGTGTCACTGGTGCATTATGGGCGATACAGTCTGTGCATTACCTCGACTGGCCACCGGGTGTCATTGCTGCTTCATGGGAAACACCTTCTGTACAATACCCGGACAGGCCACCAGGTGTCACTGCTGTGCCAAGGGAAACATGCTTTGTGCATTACTCTAACTGGCCACCGGGTGTCACTGGTGCATCATGGGCGATACAGTCTGTGCATTACCTCGACTGGCTACCGGGTGTCACTGCTGCTTCGTGGGCGATATGCTCTGTGCATTTCCCTGACTGACCACTAGGTGGCACTTCTGTGCCAAGGGAAACCCACTGTGTGCATTTGCCTGACTGGCCACCGGGTGTCACTGCTGCTCCAAGAGAAACACCTTCTGTGCAATAACCATATAGGCCACCAGGTGTCACTGCTGTGCCAAGGAAAACATGCTCTCTGCATTACCCGAGTGGCCACCGGGTGTCACTGCTGCTTGATGGGCGATACAGTCTGTGCATTACCTCGACTGGCCACCAGGTGTCACTGCTGTGCCAAGAGAAAAACCTTCTGTGTATTACCTCGACTGGCCACCAGGTGTCACTGCTGTGCCAAGGGAAACATGCTCTGTGCATTACCTCGACTGGCCACTGGGTGTCACTGCTGCTCCAAGGGCGACACTCTGCATTACCCTGACTGGCCACTAGGTGTCACTGCTGCTCCAAGAGAAACACCTTCTGTGCAATACCCATATAGGCCACCAGGTGTCATTGCTGTGCCAAGGGAAACATGCTCTGTGCATTACTCTAACTGGCCACCGGGTGTCACTGGTGCATCATGGGCGATACAGTCTGTGCATTACCTCGACTGGCTACCGGGTGTCACTGCTGCTTCGTGGGCGATACGCTCTGTGCATTTCCCTGACTGACCACTAGGTGGCACTTCTGTGCCATGGAAAACCCACTGTGTGCATTTGCCTGACTGGCCACCGGGTGTCACTGCTGCTCCAAGAGAAACACCTTCTGTGCAATAACCATATAGGCCACCAGGTGTCACTGCTGTGCCAAGGGAAACATGCTCTGTGCATTACCCTGACTGGCCACCGGGTGTCACTGGTGCATCATGGGTGATACAGTCTGTGCATTACCTCGACTGGCCACCGGGGGGGGTCACTGCTGCTCCAAGAGAAACACCTTCTATGCAATAACCATATAGGCCACTAGGTGTCACTGCTGTGCCAAGGGAAACATTCTCTGTGCATTACCTCGACTGGCCACTGGGTGTCACTGCTGCGCCAAGGGCGACACTCTGCATTACCCTGACTGACCACTAGGTGGCACTTCTGTGCCAAGGGAAACCCACTGTGTGCATTTGCCTGACTGGCCACCGGGTGTCACTGCTGCTCCAAGAGAAACACCTTCTGTGCAATAACCATATAGGCCACCAGGTGTCACTGCTGTGCCAAGGGAAACGTGCTCTGTGCATTACCTCGACTGGCCACTGGGTGTCACTGCTGCTCCAAGGGCGACAATCTGCATTACCCTGACTGGCCACTAGGTGTCACTGCTGCTCCAAGAGAAACACCTTCTGTACAATAACCATATAGGCCACCAGGTGTCACTGCTGTGCCAAGGGAAACATGCTCTGTGCTTTACCTGGACTGGCCACCGGGTGGCACTGCTGCTTGATGGGAGATACAGTCTGTGCTTTACCTCGACTGCTGCTTCATGGGCGATACGCTCTGTGCATTTCCCTGACTGGCCACTAGGTGGCACTTCTGTGCCAATGGAAACACGCTCTGTGCATTACCTCGACTGACCACCAGGTGTCACTCAGGAGGCGGGTTCAGGGTGCCCCACAGCGACCCAAAGAGACCCACTCTGCCCCAGGCTCCTGGGCCTGCCGCCCGGGGTTGATGCTCCCTGAAGGCTCTGCCAGAGCCAGGTTCCCCTGCCCGGGCGACTCTTGGGGCTGCAAGGAGTTGAAGGGCAGCAGGGAGCTGAGGGGCAGCCACAGCCCCAGGGCCAAGAGCCGCAGCAGGAGGAGATGGGAGCAGCCCAGCTGCCCCTCCTCTGGCACCAGCCAGCGCATCAGTCACCCCCACTGGCCGGCCCAGCCGCCCCCGCCCAGGAGGAGGGCAATGCGGGGGGCGGGGCCGGAGGCAGGGCGCAGAGTGATAGAGATGGGTGGGGTCTTGTGGCAAGGGGGCAGCGGCGGCTCCAGGCACCAGTGCACCAAGCGCGTGCCTGGGACAGAAGCCACGGGGGCGCCCTGCCGGTCCCTGCGAGGGCGGCAGACAGGCAGCCTTCGGCGGCTTGCCTGCGGGAGGTCCACCAGTCCCCCGGATTCAGCGGCAACGCGGCAGCAGAAACGCCGAAGCCACAGGAGGGGGACCTCCCGCAGGCAAGCCGCTGAAGGCAGCCTGCCTGCCGTGCTTGGGGCGCCAAAAAAGCTAGAACCGCCCTTGCAAGGGGGGGTGCTGGCCCCCAATTTTCTGTCTAGCCTACCTCAGCCCCCTCACTGGGAAGAGGCTGGTGCCCCCCCATGGAGGGGGGAAACGGGGGTTTAAGGTTGGGATTACAGGGTCAGGGTCTAGGGGTTGGATTAGGGTGAGGGTAAACAGGAGTTAGGTTTAGGGTGTGGATTAGGTTTGGAAAGGGTTAGGGGCTGAGAGGGAGATTTGGATTACGGGGAGGCGAGGGGTTAGGGTTCTGGGAGGCAGGTTTGAGGGTTAGAGGGTCGTGCTTAATGCCAGGGTTAGGATTATCTTTAGGGATTAGGATTAGATAGCAAATACTCCAGAACATACAGTCCCAAAGGGAAGCAACTTTTATGTGAAGCAATGAGATGTCGCCTAGAGAACCTACTGAGGGGCTGTTAGGAAGCAGATAAAGTGCAACTAACTGCAATGGGGAAAATCATAATCCATCAGGGAGAAAAACTGACTCTGCTAGGATATCACACCAACTCCAGCCAGGCTGGGGTACCCAGCAATTTTGGATTGGAGCAGGAATTCTCCCCCTCCCTGGCCGGTTCGTTGTCTGGCAATTTCCAGGGAAGTGCAAGGAGTGAGCTGAACATGTGCAGTAAAAAGGGCAGAAGGCAGGCGGGGGAAGGGGGGGCAGGGCAATGTCTAGACAAGGCTGCTCTGCCCTCTCTGAAATGATGTTGTGAGCTTCCTCCCTCCCCCCATACACTCCCATCCTTAAACACTGTCTTTATTCAGGAGGTGTTTACATACAAATGACACATCACCATAGGGATGGTCACAAATTGGTCTTCTCTGTTGTTCTGATTGCCTGAATTGGCTCCCTTTCCTGTACTCTCCTGTCAATGTAGTTTCACACCTTTTCATTCTTTACTTTTCAAAAAAACCTCATTCATCTTACTCTTGTAACGTTTCCTATGTTTTTATTGTGACTGTCATTTACTATTTTTAACACATTATAAAAAACATTTTATGATCCTATGTTTTCATTGGTGCCTGAATTGCTGGTTGTCATGAATGGCTCCCTCTGGACCGGGGAGGTGCTGAGCGTGGCTCCTCCTGTCACAATTGGCTACTGCTCTGAAATCTTTTTTAAATTTGGATACAAGTAAAACAAGATTTTTCTAATTTTAAAAAAAAGTATTAAATTAGAAAAAATCTAATTTTATGAGTGTCCCAATTTAAAATAGAGATTTCACAAAAGTAGAAATTGTGACAAGGTTCAACCCACCTGCCACAGATCCCCACCCCTAGACCCAGGAATGGGAAATTGTGGGTGTAGCAGATGGTGACAGGACAGCAAAACAAAACAAAACAAAACTAGGTGTCAATAACTGCTAGCGGTAGGAAATTGGTACGTCGTGCAGCTTGTAATGCTACATCCCCATCCCAGCTTTGCCCACCCCACTGAGCCAGTTTTGTGCCCTGCGGGTAGTCACTATGGTGTTAGGTAAAAAAGCAAGTCCTGACTCACCTCTCCAGCACCCGAGTTCGTGCGGAGTTGGTATGGGGCTCACAAATCTGTCAGAGACCAGACAACACTTTGTTGATCAACGGGCTCACACTATCCTTAGCTTAAAAGCCTTCGGAGTAAGTGTGGCAAGTTTATTAGGGGTGAGCATCAATATTTATACACAGAAGTAAACAAAGTGATTAACAGATCATAATGGTCATGCATAATCAATCAAGATTCTACAGGATAAAACAGGTTAAAATGTAAATTAGAAAAGACAAAGGGGGAGATGGCTACTTAAGGGGAGGGGGGTGTCATGAGTAGTTCGCAGGTCAGAGCTTTGATTAAAAGTTTCAGACAGAGACATCAAGTCTGGGTTAAGTTTCAGTTCATCAAAAGTTCAGACTCAACAATGGCGTAACAGTGCCATGGTGCTACAGAGAAGATGAGGCACATTCCCATTCCTGAGTCACCAGAGTCTCTACATGTTTGGGTCACTGGCTGCCAGGCTCAGCTGGGCCTTAGGGTGTGGCTCCAGCGGGAGGCTGGATGGGGCAGGTAGGGTTTGCTGGCCCAGTCCCTGTGCTGAGCAGGTTCTGGCTGCAGGATGTGAAGAGGGATGAGGGATCCCCCAGCCAGGGTCTTGCTCCTCTATGGCAGGCTTTGGAGGAAGTGGCTCAGCAGCTGGGAGCCTGCATGCTTGTCCATCCTCAAGCCGCAGGTTGTGCAATGGGTGTATGCACTGGAAGTAGCACCAGTGTACTCTTGCAGAGCCAGGCTCTGCTGGGTGTGGGCTGCAAGAATTAGAGTGAGAGTCAGAGATGGTGCAGGAAATGGGGGCCCGGAGGTGACAGGGCCAGCAGCCATGAGCTGAACACACCAAACTGCCGGACTGTGACATCACCATCCATCCCTTCAGCCGTCTGTCCAACCCTTCGGCCCTCCATATGTCCCGCTATATGCCATATACACCCCTCCACCCATCTGCATGCCTTACACGCTCATCTAGCTCCATATACATCCCTCTGTCTCTCTGATCGTCCGTGCAGTGCCGAGTACAATGAGACCTGGACCCTGAGCGAGGATTTTGGGTGCTGCAGTAAGGGAGCTGTGGGGTGATAGTGCAGGTCTAGGAATCTCTAGTCCCAGCCCCACTTCTTCTCAGCCCAAAGTTATGACCAGTCCACTCTTGTTGGTCCCAGACCTCACGGCCCCATAGACAAGCGACTGGCCACTCACACTGTGACTCAGTTACAGCAATAAAGTCTCCCCAAACTCTCTACGAAGATGGAGGGTGTGAGGAATGGCTCCCTGAGCCTGGCAGGCCATATGGATCCTTTCCAGTATGGCAGGGACCATGGACATAGGCAGACAGATCTTGCTCAGGCCATGGGAGACCGGGGTGTGTGTGTGTGTGACATGGGGGCACACAGATCCCCTGGGTGACATGGGGGCACACAGCTCCTCTCCCAGAGCAGCTAGATCCTGCCTGGAGCATGGAGAGACTATATTTTAATTCAAAGAGACATTTTAAAGCCTCACATTAGGCATCAGTTAAATAGAGGGTAATTATTGTTTGAAATGCATAAACAGAGACCTTTGGCTATTGCTTGAAAACAAGTTTAGTTTGAAAGGTATTTTATAAGCATATTATTAATAATTTGAAACTTCTGTGAAAGTTTTTATTCTTGGGCGGCGTGAATATTTACTAATAAAACCAAATCTCTTCACTTTAATGTCAAGTGTTAGTTTCCATATTATCCTGATTCATGAGCATTTTTTTGGCTGCTTTATATATATTTACTACAAAATAAGTGATTTGATGTTATGTAGCATTTATAAGCCGTACCATAGGGATAAAAATTACTGAAATAAAAAATCAAAGCCAGTAAGGCAAAGAAATTGCTGTGCACTCCATGAAGTCTCCATCACACACACCACCTACTAGCAAGTGGCTGTCGGAAAAAATCCTCTGCTTGTTTTCCCCACCTATCATAGCCGCTAAGCTTTATTTTTCTCTGGGAGTGCTTCACCCCCGCTCCTCCTCAAGGCCCTGCCTCTGGCCTTCCTGGCCCTGGCTCCCAAGGCCACACCCTCACTCCCTCTTCCTGCCCCAACCCCTCCCCTGAGGCCCCTGCTGCCCGCCACTCGCTGCTCTCCATCCTCCCCAAAGCGCTTCCCCCAGCCGCCGAACAGCTGTGGCTGGTGAGTGCTGAGCACCCACAATTTTTTTTCCATTGGTGTTTGGGCCCCAGAGCATCCAGAGTCACTACCCGAAGACACACTCCTTCCTTTGAATCTGTGAATGGAAAGACCTGCCTAGGAGCTAATCAAGCTACTCTGATTATGCTAACACATGACCCCCAGTTTCTCACAAACACCTTTTAAGGCTACTTGTCTTGGTGCACTTAGTTGTTAATTAATATATGATGCTTTTACTGGAAAATGTGTTTATGCTGCAGACTTTCTGTTCAGCAATTCAAAGAACTTTGATTTATAAAGGAAGAAATCTGACCTTTACACCTGGGCCCATAAAGAGTTTGGCCCTGCTCCTGCAAACACATGCAGTCACTGGATGTTTCCAGGCCCAGGACTAGTATTAAAACCAGATGTTCACATGGGTATCTGGGGGGAGGAGAAGCAGGCTGCAGCTGGGGGCGGGGCTAAGGCAACACTCCAGGGCTGGAATCTGCAAAACCCAAAATAACCCAATACCCCCACTGGAGATCACCAGGCAGGTCACAAGGCACAACAGGGTGGGGACTGGAACACCCAGGATGGGACTACAATGTCCATGATGCGACAGGGCCTGTCAGAGCATGGCAGGCAGGACCATATTAATCTTTTTTCTTCACCCTCTCACTGTGAAATCAGTGTCTCCCAGTGCCAGGAGGCACCACCTCCTCCTACAATCTTTGCCTAATAGCAGCACCACCCACTCAGGGCACAGTCTGTCACTGCAATCCCCACTTCCTTTCCTACTGGCCTATGGATTGGGAAACAGCGAGCAGAAGTTAAGTTACCCTAGTAAAAGCTCTAATGGTATTCAACTAGAACAGGGGTAGGCAACCTATGGCACGTGTGCCAAAGGCAGCACTTGAGCTGATTTTCAGTGGCACTCACACTGCCTGGGTCCTGGCCACTGGTCCAGGGGGCTCTGCATTTTAATTTAATTTTAAATGAAGCTTCTTAAACATTTAAAAACCTTATTTACTTTACATACAATAGTTTAGTTATATATTACAGACTTATAGAAAGAGACCTTCTAAACATGTTAAAATGTATTACTGGCATGTGAAACCTTAAATTAGAGTGAATAAATGAAGACTTGCCACATCACTTCTGAAAGGTTGCCGCTGACCCCTGAACTAGAACCACTAACAGGAAGTTATTTGTCCTGGTAATCACTGTAATAGTGTCTGACCAGAAACAGTGACTGGAAGCTACTTGCCCCAGTATGCTAACAGCATTCCATGGGGAACAGTGACCGGAAATAAATTACACAGGTGATCTCACCTGTGGTTCTAGGAGGTTGAACGTTACCTAAATCCCAGACCATAGCTCCTGATCCCCTGGGAAGTGTTTTGGTTTGGGGAGTGGGGAAAATATGCTTTGAAACTTCAATTCCCAGGATCCCCTTGGCCAATGGGGATGGGGGAGGTGTGCGGAGGCTCATGAGAGGGAAAGAATCTACATCTTTTCTGATTTGGGGCGGGAGGTGGTGGAAGAGTTGAGGCAGGTCTTGCAACTAAGCTCCCGTGATTCCCTTGGGGTTTTCAAATGACAACTCTCAGATTCTCATCTCTGTCAACTAAGTCAGGGCTCCACCTTCCACGGGCTCTAGAGTTTTAAAGCTAGAGTTATGGACATATGGCCTTGATAAACTACCTTCTCCTGAGGGCAGGGAGGGAGGCCTGGAGCCAGGGCAAGGTCTTTACCGCAGGGAGGGGAGTATCACAGTATCTTTATTGAAGACCCTTAATGGTGGTAGAGCAAAACTGGCTTAAATAATGTAAATACATTGAGATGGTCTTACAGCTATGTCATGGCAGAGTACAGACTTTGATTCCATCATAAAGAATAATCTATTGTTGCTATGTAAGAGCAGGTTACTTTTCCCTGAAGCCTTTGGAATATTTGGCTAGACTTCTATGCACATCTGAAATCTAATATGACAGGTATGTGCTCTTTCCTTCAGCACACCTGCTCATGAAAAATGATCACGGAGGACATGTAGCTCTCTGGCTTGCCTTTGGTGGCTGTGCCACAAACCCTACTGTTGTACAGTGACTGCACAGAACAAACGAGCAGGGGACAGCAAGTATTTACAGCAAGTGGGCTGCTAGGCCCACTCCCGAACAGCCCTAATGAAAAGCTTGTTGGCTTGAACACTAAGAGAATCAAACACTGGATTGGCTGGAGCACGTCACAAACCAGTTGAAAAACTTCTAGGTAACTCAACATGTTTTTCAATGCAAATTATTTGGTTATTTTAAAAGACACCGGGTTTTCTGTTGCGATCCTCCATATACCTGGTGCACCAACGAGCCTTTGTTCATGACTTTGCATGAATTCTTAAGACCCGCCCGCGGCCCAGGGTGCCCCACTCCCGTGGCAGGCGGCTCCGCCCTGCTCTCCAGGCTCCCGCAGACTCACTCGACACCGGCGCCTGCGGAGCGCTGCGAAAGAAGCCTCTGGGGGCGGGGCGGGGGCAGCCGCTACCGAACAGGACAATGGGGGGCGATAGACAGAGCACTACAGTCAGTCAAGTCCAGCGCCCCGCCCCCTTTGAGGGAGAGCACGCAATCTCAGAGCCAATCAGAAGTGACGTCACAACACTCTCGCAGTCCATTGGCTACCAGCGAGTAATCCGGGCGGTGGCCCAATAGGAGGCACTAATTCTTCGGGACAGCCGTGCCCCGCAGCTAAGGGCAGCGCCCCGGGGACCGGGGCAGCCTCCTGCGGGGCACGTGGCACCTGCCGCCTGGAGCAATCAGGAGGCATAAGCGCCACTTGTCTGAGTTGCTTTTATTGTAGCGAGCAGCGGGTCTCGCCCGGCCCGGCCCGGCCCGGTCCCTCCGCCGGCGGGTCCCGCCCTCACGCGCTCAGCACCAACGGCTGCTGCTCCTCGGCCGGCGCCTCGGCGGCGGGGATCTCATACGTGACACACAGGGAGGAAAACAAACAGCCCATGAAAGACATGAGGCTGGCAAAATACATCACCCCGTTAGCGCTGCCCACCACCGCAGTGATGGGTCCCATTGTTGCCAGCACAGAATGCTCGAGGACAGCAACAGTGGTTCGTTGCCCGGTGTGCTTCATTCCAATAAACACACCAAGGTGGAGAAGCAGACAAAGTTTATTTGAGATCTCAAATAAACTGGATGCTCGGAGACACACACGTCTCAAATCAAGCACACAGATGCAAGCTGTGTCTCCCTTCTTATACATGATTTCAGCTAGGCATTCTCATTACCCCCTACTACTTCCCCCTCCCTCTATTCCCCTCTCCTATAGCAAATACATTATATGGCTAGCAATTACACTAAGCAGGTTAAATCATTCTTGACAGCAAACAATTCATCTTGTTAGTAACTTTTCAAGGCTGTTAGCTTGTTTTAGGGTATTTGATTTGTTTATCCTGCCCTCCTCAGCCAACAAGCGGGCCTCTTTATCATCTCCTGGTACCAGTGTTACACTGATAAGGAGCAGTTACACATTCCAATCTCGATTTTGGCCTGTGAGGTCGATTAGAGTTTAACATGGAAGCGGTTTGGACAAGCTTAGCATTAACTTTGATTCATTCAGGCCTGGTACAGAAAGGCTTCATTAACACTGTGGTTTTCCACCCTCCTGAGTTACCTAGGGTTATGCCTAATGACACCAACACCATCACTACCGCAACAAGTAGCTGAGCTAGGAAATACTGGCAGCTCAGAAGAGAGATATCCACGCCCATCCCCCTCTCGGTACCATCCAGAGTCAATCCTGCGAACTGTTCAAAGGGAAAGAAATAGAGAGTAGTTTAGCAAAGCAGAGCAAAATATGCAAATTGTTAACACGGTAAAACAAGATGCTAAAGGCAAACCCGCAAGATGAGACTTTCAATAATGAACATCCATATGCAGCATTCCCTACATTTAACAGAGGCGGACACATTGGTTTTCCAGACCTAGCAGAGTAGGGAATTACTGTCCCCGATAGTTGCTTAATTTACATCAGTATTGTTGAGAATGTAGTAGTGGTTTGATGCAGTGGTTTTTAACCCAGGGCCGCCCAGAGGATTCAGGGGGCCTGGGGCAAAGCAGGGGAGCTGCGCCGCTTGTACTCACCCAGCGGCGGTCCGGGTCTTTGGCGGCATTTTGGTGGCGGGGGGCCCTTCAGTCGCTCCACATCTTCGGCAGCACTGAAAGGCCCCCCCCCCACCGCCAAAATGCTGCCAAAGACCCGGACCGCTGCCAGGCCAGGGCTTGTGGGCCATTTCTACAGCGGGGGGCCCTTCAGTCATGCCGCATCTTCGACAGCACTGAAGGGCCCCCTGCTGCTGAAGACCCGGACTGCCGCCGGGCCAGGGCTCGTGGGGCCCCTGCGGGGCCTGGGGCCTGAGGCAAACTGCCCCACTTGCCCCCGCCCCCCCTCTGGGCAGCCCTGTTTCAACCTTTTTTCATTTGAGGAGCCCTACATTTTTTCAAATAGAGGTGTGGACCCCTTTGGAAATCACAGGGTCTGCAGCAGGGGCGGCTCTAGCCATTTCGCTGCCCCAAGCATGGCGGCATGCCGCGGGGGACACTGTGCCAGTCCCGCGGCTCCGGTGGACCTCCCGCAGACGTGCCTGCGGATGCTCCACCAGAGCCGCAGGACCAGCACACCCTCCGCAGGGACGCCTGCGGGAGGTCCACCGGAGCCGCCTGCCGCCCTCCTGGCGACTGGCAGAGCGCCCCCCCCCGCAGCATGCGGCCCCAAGCAAGCACTTGGCGTGCTGGGGCCTGGAGCCGCCTCTGGTCTGCAGACCCTCATGGGTCCAAGGACCGCAGGTTGAAAACCACTGGTTTGAGGGAATCCGTAAATTGTACTGAGTTAAGTACTTCATCATATTAGCACTAGGGCTGTCAAGCGATTTTAAAAAAATCGTGATTAGCTGTTAATAATAGAATAACATTTATTTAAATATTTTTGGATGTTTTCTACATTTTCAAATATATTGATTTTAATTACAACACAGAATACAAAGTTTACAGTTTCACTTTATACTTATTTTTTATTACTAATATTTGCACTAATAAACAGGACATAGTATTTTTCAATTCATCTAATACAAGTACTCTAGTACAATCTCTTTATCATGAAAGTTGAACTTACAAATCTAGAATTATGTAAAAAAACAAACAACAACCATGCATTCAAAAATAAAACAATGTAAAACTTTAGAGCCTACAAGTCCACTCAGTCCTACTTCTTGTTCAGCCAATTGCTCAGACAAACAAGTTTGTTTACATTTGCAGAAGATAATGCTGCCTGTTTCTTGTTTACAATGTCACCTGAAAGTGAGAACAGGCATTTGCATGGCACTGTTGTAGCTGGTGTTGCAAGATACTTACATGCCAGATGCGCTAAAAATTCATACGTCCCTTGATGCTTCAACCACTGTTCCAGAGGACATGTGTCCATGCTGATAATGGGTTCTGCTCGATAACTATCCAAAGCAGTGTGCATCGATGCATGTTCATTTTCATCATCTGACTCAGATGCCACCAGCAGAAGGTTGATTTTCTTTTTTGGAGGTTTGTGTTCTGTAGTTTCTGCATCAGAGTGTTGCTCTTTTAAGACTTCTGAAAGCATGGTCCACACCTCATCCCTCTCAGATTTTAGAAGGCACTTCAGACTCTTAAATCTTAGGTCAAGTGTTGTAGCTATCTTTAGAAATTTCCCATTGGTATCTTCTCTGCATTTTGTCAAATTTGCAGTGAAAGTGTTCTTAAAACGAACAACATGTACTGGGTCATCAGCCAAGAATGTTATAACATTAAATATATCGCAGAATGCAGGTAAAACAGATCAGAAGGCATACAATTCTTCCCCAAGGTATTCAGTCACAAATTTAACTCATGCATTATTTTTTTTAACAAGTGTCATCAGCATGAAGCATGTCCTCTGGAACAATGGCTGAAGCATGAAGAGGCATGTGAATCTTTAGCGCATCTGGCACGTAAGTATCTTGCGATGCCAGCTACAACAGAGCCATGTGAACGCCTGTTCTCACTTTCAGGTGACATTGTAATTAAGAAGTGGGCAGGATTATCTCCCATAAATGTAAACAAACTGGTTTCTCTTAGCAATTGGCTGAACAAGAAGTAGGACTGAGTGGGCATGTAGGCTCTAAAGTTTTACATTGTTTTGGTGTTGAGTGCAGTTATGTAACAAAAAAACCCTATATTTGTAAGTTGGACTTTCATGATAAAGAGACTGCACTACAGTACTTGTATAAGACCTCATCTGGAGTAGTGTGTCCAGTTTTGGGCCCCACACTACAGAAGGATGTGGAGAAATTGGAAAGAGTCCAGCGGAGGGCAACAAAAATGATTAGTGGGCTGGAGCACATGATTTATGAGGAGAGGCTGGGAACTGGGATTGTTTAGTCTGCAGAAGAGAAGAATGAGGGGGGATTTGATAGCTGCTTTCAACTACCTGAAAGGGGGTTCCAAAGAGGATGGATCTAGACTGTTCTCAGTGGTAGCAGATGACAGAACAAGGAGTAACGGTCTCAAGTTGCAGTGGGGGAGGTTTAGGTTGGATATTAGGAAAAACTTTTTCACTGGGAAGGGGTGAAGCACTGGAATGGGTTACCTAGGGAGGTGGTGGAATTGCCTTCCTTAGAGGTTTTTAAGGCCCAGATTGAGAAAGCCCTGGCTGGGATGATTTAGTTGGGAATTGGGGTCCTGCTTTGAGCAGGGGGTTGGACTAGATGACCTCCTGAGGTCCCTTCCAACCCTGATACTTTATGATTCTATGAGGTGAATTGAAAAATAAAATTTCTGGTATCATTTTTACAGTGCAAATATTTGTAATAAAAATAATATAAAGTGTGCACTGTACACTTTGTATTCTGTGTTGCAGTTGAAATTGATATATTTGAAAATGGAGAAAAACATCCAAAAATATTTAATAAATTTCAATTGGTATTCTATTGTTTAACAGTGCGATTAACTCAAAAAAATAATCGTGATTAATTGCGTGAGTTAACTGTGCTTAATCAACAGCCCTAATTAGCAAACTAATCTCTTCTCTGGAATATTCTCTTAATGCCGGAACACCAAGGCAATGCCATAGGACAGAGGTGGCCAAAATTTTTGGGCTGAGGGCCACATCTGAGTGGGGAAATTGTATGCAGGGCCGGGACAGGAGGTTGGGGTGCAGGAGGGGGTGCGAGGTGTGGGAGGAGGTGCGGTGTGCAGGAAGGGGCTCAGGGCAAGGCATTGAGGCAGAGGAGAGGTGTGGGGTGTATGAGGGGGCACAGGAAAGGGGGCTGCAGTTCAGAAGGGATGTGGAGTGCAGGAGGGGGCTCAGGGCAGAGGGTTGGGGTGCAGGAGGGGTGCGGGGTGCAGAAGGGGGCTTAGGGCAAGGGGTTGGGGTGTAGGAGGGGTGCGGGGTGTACGAGGGGACTCAGGGAAGGGAGTTGGGGTGCAAGGTGCAGCCAGGGGGCTTAGGGCAGGGAGTTGTGGGGCGGGGTGCAGGAGGGGTTCGAGCTTCGGCTAAGCGGCACCATGGTAACAGCAGCGCAAACCAGGGCCAGGGCAGGCTCCCTGCCTGCCTGCGTGCCCTGGTTCCGGCCCCGTGCCACTCCAGGAAGCACTGCGGCCCCTGGGGGAGAGGGGTTGGAGGGCTCTGTGTGCGCTGGCCTTGCCGTGCCTCCAGGTACCTCCCCCGAAGCTCCCATTGGCCGGGGTTCCCCATTCCTGGCCAATAGGAGCCATGGGGTTGGTGCCTGGAGGCAAGGGCAACGCACGTGGAGCCCTCTGCCCCCCTGCCCGAGGGCCGCTTCTGAGAGCGGCGCAGGGCCCGCGGTGCCACGGGGGGTAATCCCGCAGGCTGGATCCAAAGCCCTGAGGGGCTGGATCCGGCCCACGGGCTGTAGTTTGCCCACCCCTGCCATAGGAGAAAGCAGTTGTGCATAAAGGAAAAACAGCTCAGCAGAAAGGCAAATGATCTTCTCTACCTTTTGAAACTCCAACATTTCCTGAATTGACCTGCTGGGGAATCTTTCTCCCCTTAATACCAGTATATCAGTACCATTAATGCTACAAAAAGTTGTTTCTCTCTGGTCAACATCAATTGGAGAATAGAATTCTGAATGTGATAAAGCTCCCGTTGGAAATTCTGAATGTGGGGTTGATCCTGCTACCATAGAAGTAATTTGTAAGTCCCACTGATACCAAGAGAAGCAAGATTGGGCCCAATATGTACAGCCAAACACTTACTAGTTAAACAACAGAAGGATAAATACACAACTATTCCAACAGACACTTCTAGCCCATTAACTAGAACAGTGACTGATAATGTTAATACTCATTACCTGAAATTCACTCACCAGTAACAAGCAGAAAAGTCCTGAGTGGGAGGGAGCTACAGCCATCCATTTTTTTTTTTTTGCAGTTTTTAAGCCTTCATTTAATTAAACTAGTTTTTAACTCTTGCAGTGGAGAAAATAACTTCCAAATGTAAACTGATGCATTTGCTACCTTCCTGGACCTGCAAACCAACAGCTCCACTGTCTCTGCTACCATTCCTGTCTTTTCTAACAAGCAGTAGAATTAAATTAATAAGACTGGTCTGTTTTCACTGATGTTATGCAGAACCCTGTATTCACAAAGAAGGTACCAGAATCATGTCATTTTTGCTTAGGAAAGCTATGAATTCTGTAAAGGTCTCTGGTCAATATTAACAAGATTTGAAATATTTAATGTAATAATAGGAATAGATCAAAAAAGAAACAAGATTTACAATTTATAATGTATAAAAAGCTAATTTAATTCCAGTTACCCAGGAATCTGAATTTGACAATTGCCCTAGCAGATGATGCCAATAAACAAAGGCTTTATGTCTTCTCAGTTACTGTTGTATATAGTGACCCATGTTTTACTCAGTTATTGTTTAAGTGTAAATGGGAAAACGATAATTTAACAGTGGGATTCTAAAAGAACAAAATAGCTATTTTTGAGTAAAATAATTTAAATTGTAAAATTGTCTAATGTCCTTATTTAATATTACATTCTGCTTGAGTTAATGTAAGATACCAATTCCCCCCCTTTCCTT
Organism: Mauremys mutica; assembly: GCF_020497125.1. Lineage (NCBI taxonomy): Eukaryota > Metazoa > Chordata > Testudines > Geoemydidae > Mauremys > Mauremys mutica. The sequence continues at coordinate 21,522,446 of NC_059094.1, read as the reverse complement.
AAATTTTTGCATCTTTTTCTACATCATGTTTGCATCTTTATTTACGTGCTAAGAATTTTGGAAAAAATATTTGTATCCAAAGAGGTGAATACAGATTTGTGCTGTTCAGTTCATGTCACTTGTAAAATTAATGCAGGAGAAAGTTTACTAAGATTAATTTCTAACTGGTTGAAAGTATTTGACACAAGGATTTGTGTGAGCTTTAATAGGGTAGATCTGTTTATCCAGTGTGCAAGTGGTTCCAAGACATGTCAATACTACTAAATAGGGCCTGATCCTGCAAAGAGTTACACCTGGCATAGAGTCCTTGTGGCACCTTAGAGACTAACAAATTTATTTGGGCATAAACTTTCATGGGCTAAAACCCACTTCATCAGATGCATGGAGTGAAAAATACAGTGAGCAGTACCTATATTACAGCACATGAAAATATATATACTGCTTACTGTATTTTTCATGCCACGCATCTGATGAAGTGGGTTTTAGACCACGAAAGCTTATGCCCAAATAAATGTCTTAGTCTCTAAGATGCCAGAAGGACTCCTCGTTGTTTTTGCTGATACAGACTAACACGGCTTCCACTCTGAAACCTGTCACCTGGCATAGAGTTTCTCCCAATGGAACTGCATTACTTTAGTGCTTTGTGATCCTATATGCCTGCATACAATCCTTTGTTGTGCAACCAGGGTCTAATAATTTAGGGCCCATTTGTGGCTTTGCCACAATCCCTGAGGAAGAGGCAATACATTGTTGTCTGCCCACAGAAGCACATAACAATCTTGCCACCTCTCACAATTTTATTGGGAGTCTTGTAACAAAAAGTGTTTCCCAAGCTCCAGGAGTGATATTAACATGCGAGAATCTGAGCTTTTGTGTATATATAAAGGAAGTTTCTAGCCCTCATGGTTGTGGAGAAAATGTGATCCTAGTGTAGCCTAGAATCTAAAAACCCAAAAAGCAAATAAAAATAATCACAAATTAATTATTTTTAAAAAACCATGATTTTAAAGCCAATCTCATGATTTATTTTTTTTAATGTTTGGGGTTGGAAATGCAGAGGCCAGGAAACTGATTGTGACTCAGAGAATCATAATTTGGGTATCCCCTTGCTCTAGGGGAGGAAATAATCTGTGCTAGCACTATAGATAGTACAGATTACTTTCCTGGCACATCAGTTCACTTGGCTAGCGTATTGGAGGACATTGCATATCCAAGGTTCTCTTTATTCCCCATCCTGGCCCATCACCTGTGCAGGGGGAAAGAGAAAGTAGCATCCCTGTGGAAACTGCTTTCCTCCCTGTGATGTGAGGAGCCAGGAATCCTTACACTGTCTTTCCCCTGTATGAGCATGCAGAAAGGGTCACAAATATAGTTCATGTAGAATATTGTACAGCATCACAATAATGTTAGGGTTATACAGTTAAGCACTCAAAAGTCAGGAAATGTCAACATTAAAATTTCAGCCATTGTTCAAAAGCTATCAGGCACGTACAAGCTACTCTTTTCAAACCCTCACAACTTGGTGACAAGGCAAATGGATTTTCACAAGGGCACTATAAGATACTTCTCCTTCCTCACAGCTATTACCTACCAAATTTCATATTTCACCTCAAAACATTGCTAAACTGGTCATATAGAAGTTACATATTTTAGGGTTTCTTTTAAACAATTGGTCCCCCCCTTCTCAAAAATGAACTGCTTTTCTGCAAACAATAGAACAAGTTTGTCCTAGGGCAAAAATTAGACTTGGAAAAATTCACCCTTAATAATGCAAATTTGAAAAAGTATGAGTGACTGAAAAGTGATTTACGATGGAAATGCTTAGGCAACTTTTTGTTGGCAGCTGTAGTAAGTGCTCCAGCAGTAATGAAGTTTGCCTGAGATTTAGGGTTGCCATCCAGCCAGTATATATCACCTGCAGGAATAGTATTTCTGTTGAGACATGCATGGCAGTTCCCTTTTGCTGTATAGTGCCGGGGTGTCAAAAAACATTTTTAGAGATTCCGTAGCCCAGATCCACAAAAGGGATTTAGGTGTTGTGATGCTCCTAACTTTTAGGCGCCTAGAAAGGCGCAGGAACACCACTGTGGTCCACAAAGCCTGAGTTGGGCACCCAGCCTCCTATACAATGAATGGGAAGAGACAGACACCGTAGAAGCAATCCACAAAGCCAGCCCTGCTAGGCAGGGAGCCACCTAAGCTAGCCAATGGGAGATGTCTATGAGAAGGATGCATGCCAAGCCCTGACCCACTCTTGACATTTGGTGCCTAAGTGTGGGCTGTAGGAAGGCACCTATCTCTGCTTGTGATTAATTAACCAGGAGAAGATAGGTGTTCAACTGCCTAGATTGAGTGCGGGGGCCCAATCCAATAGATGGCCTCTCAGAAAAGACGGTTACTCACCTGTAGTAACTGGTGTTCTTCGAGATGTGTTGCTCCTATCCATTCCATGTAGGTGTGCGCGCCGCGCGTGCACGGCTCTCCGGAACATTTTTACCCTAGCAACTCCGGCGGGCCGGCTGGCGCCCCCTGGAGTGGCGCCGTCATGGCGCCCCTTATATACCTCAGCCGGCCCGTCCGCTCCTCAGTTCCTTCTTGCCGGCTATTCCGACAGTGGGGAAGGAGGGCGGGTCTGGAATGGATAGGAGCAACACATCTCGAAGAACACCAGTTACTACAGGTGAGTAACCGTCTTTTCTTCTTCGAGTGATTGCTCCTATGCATTCCATGTAGGTGATTCCCAAGCCTTACCTAGGCGGTGGGGTCGGAATGAGACGTGGCGGAGTGTAGCACCGCAGAGCCGAAGGCTGCGTCGTCTCGGGACTGCTGCACCAACGCATAATGGGAAGCGAAGGTGTGGACGGAAGACCAGGTGGCCGCTCGACAGATGTCCTGGATGGGAACGTGGGCCAGGAAGGCGGCTGACGAGGCGTGCGCCCTTGTCGAGTGTGCGGTGAGCCGGCACGGGGGGACGCGAGCAAGTTCGTAGCACGCCCGTATGCAGGATGTCACCCAGGAAGAAATCCGTTGAGATGAAACAGGCTCGCCTTTCATGCGCTCCGCAATTGCGACAAAGAGCTGGGAGGAACGCCGGAAGGACTTAGTTCGGTCAATGTAAAAGGCGAGGGCCCTACGGACGTCGAGGGTGTGGAGCTGCTGCTCACGAGGTGAGGCGTGCGGCTTTGGAAAGAAGACCGGGAGGAAGATCTCCTGATTAAGATGAAAGGCCGACACCACCTTTGGGAGGAAGGCCGGATGTGGCCGAAGCTGCACTTTGTCCGCGTGGAAGACGGTATATGGGGGACCCGCCGTCAGGGCGCGGAGTTCGGATACTCGTCTGGCGGATGTGATTGCCACGAGGAAGGCCGTCTTCCAGGTGAGATGGAGGAGGGAGCAGGAGGCCATGGGCTCGAAGGGCGGGCGCATCAGCTGGGTGAGAGCCAGGTTCAGATCCCACGTAGGAGCCGGCGGCCGCACTTGCGGGTAGAGGCGGTCCAACCCCTTGAGGAAGCGGGCAACCATGGGGTTGGAAAACACGGAGCGACCATCTACAGCAGGCCGGAAGGCCGAAAGCGCCGCCAGGTGTACCCTCAGGGACGAGATCGCGAGACCTTGGCCTTTCAGGTACCAGAGGTAGTCAAGGACCGTCTGGAGAGGGGTCGAGAAGGGGTTAAGACCTTGCTGATCGCACCAAAGGGCAAAGCGTTTCCACTTTGCCAGGTAGGTAGAGCGTGTGGACGGTTTTCTGCTTTCAAGGAGAACTTGCTGCACCGCCGCAGAACAGGTCCTCTCCGCGTCGGTCAACCACTCAGGAACCAGGCTGTAAGATGCAGCGACTGCAGGTTCGGGTGACAAAGCCTGCCGAGGTCCTGAGAGATGAGATCCGGCCATAACGGTAGGGGAATGGGATCCCGGATCGATAGCTCGAGGAGCAGGGTATACCAGTGCTGCCTCGGCCAGGCCGGAGCGACGAGTATGACGCGGGCCTTGTCCCTCCGTAGCTTGAGCAGTACTCGGTGGACTAGCGGGAACGGCGGGAAGGCGTATAGAAGGGGACCCGTCCAGGACATGAGGAACGCATCGGAGATGGAGTCCGGAGCCCGACCCTGGTACGAACAGAACCTGTGGCACTTCCTGTTGGTCCTGGAGGCAAACAGGTCTATTTGGGGAAATCCCCACCTTTGGAAGATGGTGTGGGCCACGTCGGGGCGAAGGGACCACTCGTGGGCAGCGAAAGACCGGCTCAGACGGTCGGCCAGCGTGTTCTGCACCCCTGGGAGAAAGAACGCTTCGAGGCGAATCGAGTGGGTTACACACAGGTCCCATAGGAGCATCGCCTCCTTGCACAGCGGGGAGGATCGGGCCCCGCCCTGTTTGTTCAGATAGAACATGGCTGCCGTGTTGTCCGTGTATACCGCGACGCAGCGGTCCCGGAGGTGTGCAAGAAAGGCGAGACAAGCCAAGCGGATCGCTCTCAATTCCCTGACGTTGATGTGCAGGGAGAGCTCCTGGGCCGACCAGAGGCCCTGAGTGTGCAGGTCTCCCATGTGAGCCCCCCATCCAAGCGCCGAGGCGTCTGTGGTCAGGGTGACCGACGGGCGAGGGGGGCGAAACGGAACCCCGGCGCAGACCACCTCCTGATGCAGCCACCAGGTGAGCGTCTGGAGAGTGGGGTCCGAGACCGTGACCACCAGATCTAGAGGGTCGCGGTGGGGCCGGTACACCGAAGTCAGCCACATCTGGAACGGACGGAGCCTCAGCCTCGCGTTCGCGGTCACAAAGGTGCACGCAGCCATGTGGCCCAGCAGGCGAAGGCAGGACCGGGCCGTCGTGGAAGGGAAGGCTTGTAAGCTGCGAATGAGCGAGACCATTGTCTCGTGTCGAGAACGAGGGAGGCAGGCCCTGGCGAGGGTGGAGTCGAGGACTGCTCCTATGAACTCCAATCGCTGTGTCGGCAGTAATTGGGACTTCTCGGCATTGACGAGGAGGCCGAGAGACCGGAACAGGTGCAGTATCTCTGACACCTGGGCTGTCACCAGTTCTTGAGATCGCCCACGGATCAGCCAGTCGTCGAGATAGGGGTATACGTGGATTCTGCGACGACGGAGAGTTGCGGCCACGACCGCCATGCACTTGGTGAACACCCTCGGGGCAGTGGAGAGGCCAAAGGGTAACACCGCAAACTGGTAGTGGGTCGCGTTGACCATGAAGCGCAGGAAGCGTCTGTGGGGGGGGTAAATCGCCACATGAAAGTAAGCGTCTTTCATGTCGAGGGCGGCAAACCAGTCTCCCGGATCCAAGGAAGGGATAATGGACCCCAAGGTTACCATCCGAAACTTGAGCTTGCAGAGGTATCTGTTCAGCTCCCGGAGGTCCAAGATGGGACGAAGACCTCCTTTCGCCTTGGGGATGAGGAAATATCTGGAGTAGAATCCCCTGCCCCGCCTGCAGGGAGGCACCTCCTCGATAGCACCCACGCTCAACAGAGCCTGCACCTCCTGTATGAGGACTTGCTCGTGAGAGGGGTCCCTGAAGAGGGACGGGGAAGGTGGGTGGGAGGGGGGGGGCGAAAGAAACTGTAGGCGGTAGCCGTGCTGGATGGTGCTGAGGACCCAGCTGTCCGATGTTATAGCAGACCACGCCGGAAGGAAGCGGGCAAGGCGATTGGAAAACAAAAGGGGTGGATCCTGGGGGGAGAGTGATGGGCCGTCCTCGGGCGTCCCGTCAAAAGGCCGGCTTTTGGCCTTGCGGAGCCTTGGACGAGTTCTGCGCCTGGTTGCGCCGCCCCCCTGACGGTCTACGGCGGAAGGGGGCCGTTCGGCGGTTGTTAAACGGCCGAGACCTGGCCTGGTTGAAGGGACGGTAGGGCTGTTGGCGGAACGAACGCCTCTGCGTGGCCGGCGTGTGCATACCCAGAGTTCGTATCGCAACCCTCCCATCCTTTAGGGACTGGATTCTGGCATCCGTTTTCTCAGAAAACAGCCCCTTCGTGTCAAACGGGAGGTCCTGGAGGGTGTACTGGACCTCAGGTGGGAGGGTGGAAGATTGTAGCCACGCAATGCGGCGCATCGTCACCCCGGATGCTACCGTTCGAGCCCCTGAGTCTGCTGCGTCTACGGCCGCTTTGATCAGTGTTCTGGAGGCTAACTTGCCCTCCTCCAGCAGCGCTGAGAATTCAGGGCGGGATTCCTGAGGGGTTAGCTCCGTGAACTTCGCAAGGCACCCCAAGATATTAAAAGTGTATCTGGATAAGAGGGCCATCTGGTTGGCGATACGGAGTTGGAGGCCTCCCGCCGAATAGATTTTACGCCCTAATAAGTCCATGCGCCGGGCGTCCTTCGCCTTCGGCGCAGCGGCAGGTTGACCGTGTCGTTCGCGGTCATTGACCGATTGGACCACCAGCGAGTCCGGGGTGGGGTGGACGTACAAGTATTCGTAGCCCTGGGGCGGGACGGAATACTTCCTTTCGACGCCTCGCGCCGTGGGGGCAACGGAGGAGGGCGACTGCCAGATAGTGGCACTGTTCTTCTGAATGGTGCGAATGAACGGGAGCGCCACTCTGACAGGGGCGTCATCTCCCACAACGTCCGTAATCGGGTCCTCGACTTCTTGCACCTCCTCTATGGGCAAGTTAATGGCCTTTGCCACCCTTCGGAGAAGGTCCTGGTGTGCCCTGAGGTCAATGGGCGGGGGTCCCGATGGCGAGGCCCCCGCTACCGCCTCATCTGGAGAGGACGACGAGGAGTGGCCCGGGAGCACCTCCTCCTGTTGGTGCTCGCCCACCTGGTGATCTGGCTGCAGCGAGTCCTGGCCCAAAGAAGGGTCGTGGGCGGCGGCTTGCGTCGGTGGGGACGGGGGGGCTCGACTAACGGTGGCCACCGGTACCGATGGTGCCGAGCCCGGCTGCCTGGGTGGCAGGGGAGGCCCCTGTTCATATTGCGCCCAGGGCACCCAATGTCCCCAATACTGGGGTCCATGATCCGGGGGAACGGAACCGGCTCTGAAATCCACCGCACTGCCTTGGGGTGAGGCTACAGAGGGTTCCCTGGAGGGCCAGGGTGGAGCCGTGGCGATGCCTGGGCGGGCGTCCAGCGCCGGCGTGAGACGATCCTCCGGTGCCGAGGGTCGGTGCCGGGCGTCTCGGGGGTCCAGTGGCGAGCGGGACCTGTGCTGCGCACGGTGCCGGGAGCCGGATCTCCGGTGCCGGGAGCCAGATCTACGGCGTCGGGAGCTGGATCTCCGGTGCCGAGAAGGGGAGCGGTGGCGGCGGGAGCTCGACCGGCGACGTCGGGAGCTCGACCGGCGGTGCCGGGAACCGGACCTCGAGCGGGATCTGCGGCGCCTCGAACGGCTGCGCGAGTCCCGATGTCCGCGGTGCCTGGACGCGGACCTGCTGCGGTGCCGGTGACTTCGTGACCGGGACCTGGAGCGCCGCCGGGAGTACGACCGGCCCCGCGATGGAGAGCGGTGCCGGGACTGCGACCGGTGCCGGGACGCTGAGCGGCGTCGCGATGGCGATTTACGGCGGGATGGGGAGCGGTGCCTCGGTGACCTTCGCCGGGAGATAGACCGGGATCGAGACCGGATTCTGGAGCCACGGTCGCCACGGTCGCCCGGAGATGAGGGGCGCACCATCGCTGGCTTGCCGAGGGACTTGAATGTCCGCACCAGTGGTGCCGGCGGCTGATATGACGGGGCCGTCGCCTCGATCAGCTCTCTTGCCGTCGCGAACGCCTCCGGCGTCGACGGGATCCTCAGCTCCTCCTCGGTGGGCACCGGGGAGCTGGGCGGAACCGGACTCGACGGGCCAGGCGGCGCCGGAGTCAACGGTGCGGTGCACTTAGCGTGCACTGCCTCAGCCTGCACCGTTTTCGTCGGAGGCGGCTGGGCTGACGGCTTTCGCTGCTGTTTTGCGGCAGCCGTCTTCGGCGCCTTGTGCTTCCTCCCCGGGGAGAGGGAGCGGTGCCGGGTCTTTGGTGCCGGCTCGGTGCCGGAGCGGCTCGGTGCAGTCGGAGCGCTGCTTGTCGAGGCGGTTTTCGGTGCCGCTGGAGCTGGCGCCGGAGGTTGGAGCGCAGACTCCATCAGTAAGTGCTTCAGCCTAGAGTCTCTCTCTTTCCTCGTACGAGGTTTAAAGGCTATGCAGATAGAGCACTTATCTGGCCGATGCGACTCTCCGAGGCAGCGGAGGCAAGAGTCGTGCGGGTCGCTAACCGGCATAGGCCGCTGGCAAGCCGCACAGGGCTTGAAACCCGGTGCTCCGGGCATAAGCCCGCACCGGGGCGGAAGAAGAGGGGCAACCCTCTAATTCCGTAACTATTAACACTATTAACACTAAATATATATATAACTACAACAAGAACTGACTAACTACTAAAACTATCTACACTAGAACTATGGAGAAACACTAGGGTTGTGGAGGTAAGGGAGCACTCCACTGTTCCAACTGGCCGTCACGGGCGGGAAGAAGGAACTGAGGAGCGGACGGGCCGGCTGAGGTATATAAGGGGCGCCATGACGGCGCCACTCCAGGGGGCGCCAGCCGGCCCGCCGGAGTTGCTAGGGTAAAAATGTTCCGGAGAGCCGTGCACGCGCGGCGCGCACACCTACATGGAATGCATAGGAGCAATCACTCGAAGAAGAACATCTGCTTTTGCCAGGATAAGGTTAATTTAAACCTGCATGCGAGTTCACACAAAACAGCCAGACAAGGTGCTTCCTTATAACCTTTAGTTGATTGGTTAAGGTACTAACCCAGGATGTGCTTTGGACTTTGGAGGGTAGGATTAAAATTTAAAATGATCTGGACAAACAGGAGAAATGATCTGAAGTAAACAGGATGAAATTCAAGGAGGACAAATGCAAAGTACTCCATTTAGGAAAGAGCAATCAGTTGCACACATACAAAATGGGAAATGACTTCCTAAGAAGGAGTACTGCAGAAAAGGATCTGGGATGCCATAATGGCTCGCAAGCTAAATATGAGTCAACAGTGTAACACTTACAAAAACGATGTATTAGCAGGAGTGTTGTAAGCAAGACACAAGAAGTAATTCTTCTGCTCTACTCTGCACTGATAAGGCCTCAACTGGACTATTGTGTTCAGTTCTGGGCGTCACATTACAGGAAAGATGTGGACAAATTGGGGAAAAGTACAGAGAAGAGCAACAAAAATGATTAAAGGTCTAGAAAACATGACCTATGAGGGAAGATGGAAAAAAATGGGTTTGTTTAGTCTGGAGAAGAAGACTGAGAGAGGGGACAGGATAACAGTTTTCAAGTACATAAAAGGCTGTTACAAGGAGGAGAGAGGAAAATTGTTCTCATTAACCTTTGAGGATAGGACAAGAAGTAATGGGCTTAAATTGCAGCAAGGGAGGTTTAGGTTGGACATTAGGAAAAACTTCCTAATTATCAGGTTAGTTAAGCACTGGAATAAATTGCCTAGGGAGGTTGTGGAATCTCCATCACTGTAGGTTTTTAAGAGCAAGTTAGACAAACACCTGTCAGGAATGGTCTTGTCCAGGGGTCGGCAATCTTTCAGAAGTGGTGTGCCGAGTCTTCATTTATTCACTCTAATTTAAGGTTTCGCGTGCCAGTAATACATTTTAAGGTTTTTAGAAGGTCTCTTTCTATAAGTCTATAATATATAACTAAACTATTGTTGTATGTAAAGTAAATAGGGTTGTTAAAATGTTTAAGAAGCTTCATTTAAAATGAAATTAAAATGCAAAGCCCCCCCTGGCCAGTGGCCAGAACCCAGGCAGTGTGAGTGCCACTGAAAATCAGCTCGCGTGCCGCCTTCGGCACACGTGCCATAGGTTGCCTACCCCTGGTCTAGTCATTATGTAGTTCTGCCATGAGTGCAGAGGACTGGACTAGATTACCTCTCAAGGTCCTTTCCAGTACTACATTTCTATGATTCTACCTGAAGGGGAGAATGGACTTGAACAGGGAGCTGCCACATTTCAGGTGAGTGTCCTAACCACTAAGCTATAGAGTCATTCTAACTCTCTCAGTCCAATTAACATTTAATTATTCAATCATTTAATTAAAGTGGGCCAACTTCAATAGGAGATACTGAGGGAGCCCCACATCAGAATATCCTATAGTGCATTGTTCAAATCTCTTCTCATCAGACAGAGGGGGATTTGAAGTGTCAGTCTTCCACATCCTGGGTAAATACCCTAACCACTAGGCTACAAGTTAGAATGGATATTGTCCTCCTCTCCTCCCCTCCCCACCCCACCCCAGCTGTTTTGTGTGAACTCACATGTGGGGCCTGATCCAGTAGGTGTTCTAAGAGACTGCCTACCAGATTGGGCCCTGCACATGACTTATGCACCGTAATACCCATCTTCTTCAGTTTGTGAATCATTCCAGAGCTTAGGCAGGAAATATGCACCTGGACACCAAGAATGAGGAAGCAGTGTGCATGCTCAGTAGCAAAAACATAGGCACCTATGGAACTCTTACTGCTAAAACTTATGCAATGAGCAAGGTTAGGTACCTACAAAGTTAGGCGGCAGCTGAGTAGGAGGTTGTGAATCGCAATTGTGCCTAAATTGTGGTGAAATCTCCATCCTTAGAGGTTTTGAAGGCCCGGCTTGACAAAGCCTTGGCTGGGATGATTTACTTGGTGTTGGTTCTGCTTTGAGCAAGGGATTGGACTAGATGACCTCCTGAGGTCTCTTGCAACCCTAATATTCTATTATTCTAAAAAGGGGACTCAGGCACCTAAAAACAGGATTTAGGTGCATATGTATCTTTTTTGATCCCACCCTTAGTTCTCAACTCAATCTTGACTGCTTGTGGTATTTCTAGCTCATTCATTCCGCTGTTCTCAGTGTGGCTTTGGAAATTCAATGTTGATAACTAATGAATGCATATTAGAAAAATAATCCCAACTATACATACAAAATGATGGGATCTAAATTAGCTGTTACCGCTCAAGAGAGAGATCTTGAAGTCATCATGGATAGTTCTCTGAAAACATCTGCTCAATGTGCAGCGGCAGTCAAAAAAGCTAACAATGTTAGGAACCATTAGGAAAGGGATAGCTAATAAAAGACAGAATATCTCTTAACGCCACTATATAAATCCTTGGTACGCCCACACCTTGAATACTGTGTGCAGTTCTGGTTGCCCCATCCCAAAAAAGATGTATTAGAACTGGAAAAAGTACTGAGAAGGGCAACCAAAATGATTAGGGGTATATAACAGCTTTCATAAGAGGAGAGATTTAAAAAGACTGGGACTGTTCAGCATAGAAAAGAGACAACTAAGGCGGGAATATAATAGAGGTCTATAAAATCATAAGTGGTGAGGAGAAAATGAATAAGGAAGTATTATTTACCCCTTCACATAACACAAGAACCAGGGTAACCCAATGAAATTAATAGGCAGCAGGTTTAAAACAAACATAAGGAAGTACTTCACACAACGAATCAATAACCTGTGGAACTCAGTGCCAAGCAATGTTCAGAAGGCCAAAAGTATAACTGGGTTAAAAAAAGTATAAGTTCATGGAGGATAGGTCCATCCGTGGTTGCTAGCCAAGATGGTCATGGATGGGACATGCTCTGGGTGTCCCAAATTCTCTGACTGCCAGAAACTGGAACTGGACAACGGGGGACAGATCACTCAATGATTCCCCTGTTCCGATCATTCCCTCTGCAGCATCTGGCATCGGCCACTGTTGGAAGACAGGATACTGGGCTAGATGGACCATTAGTCTGACCCAGTATGGCTGTTCTTATGTTCTTATGCTTCCCGATCAGATTCTGCCAAACACCAGTAAAGGAGCATTAATAGTGTCCTGGCCAGCACAGACTGAGCTATGAAAAAATAACTTAAAATAAATCTTTAGCTTCTCAGCAATATGCAAGAGAGGGCAAGGGAGAAGGAAAAACAAGTAAGCATTAGAGAGGCTGGGAAGGGGAGAAGGGCAAAGGATAATCAATAGAGTTGAAGAAGTTTCAGTTCCTTTTCTACCCAGGACTGGCCACATAGTAGAAAGAGATTTTTAAACAAGTTAATTCTAACTGACTGTATGTGCAGCAGAAAAAGAAAAGGAGCAAAAATGTATAGTTTAACATGATCTGTCTTGGCAGAAGGTTGTCTTAGCTGTGAGTAGTGTAGAAACTTCTGCATGTTATGGTTTAAAAACATGTAGTAATAGGAAACTTACCTTTTTACTCTGATAGTAATCACACAACAGAGAATAAGGGAGTGTGCAGAGTGTTGAAAACAGAATACCGTAAGTTATGCATAGAGATAAAACCACATAGATATTTCTGGAGAGTGTAGCCAGGCCTGTACCAAGTCCAAAAGCAAGGTATGCTATGAAATACAGGGTGCGAATACTGAAGTATTCTTCCAGCTTTTCTAGTGCGGCTGTAAAATAGAATTTAAGAGAATAAATTGCACAGAAATATATAAACAGATGCTGTTTATTTTTTTAACCTTCTGTTGTGACTACATCCCAGTTGCCCTGGTCTTTAACCTTGTCAAAGCATTAGAATTATTGGTTTATTTAATTATGGGAAATAACTTTCCACAAACAATAAAGGGAACTTGTGAGATATTAAATTTATTTTTCTTAATCTGATGTCATAATTTTTATTTTTGCCAATTGTTTTGAAGTCTACTTTAAGCCAAATACTTGTAAAGTTAGCATATGTGATACTGTATAAGGCTGGAGTGATCAGCTCCTGGTACTGTCAGCTTTTCAGGTCACACAGAGTAAGACCTTTCACAAAGAGCATGTTAAGTAGGTAATTATGAACTGAAGAATGGCCTATCTTTGCTTTACCCACATTAAGGCTTTTAAGGTGTATATCCCCCCATGTTTTCTGAACCCTGTCTATTATTAATCTGTGGTTTATGGATACAACTTTAACAGGACTATGAATGAAATGTAAGATATTTAGTGGAGAAGTGATTGATAAATAAGGGCCAGATTCCACCATCTTTCTTCATGCTGAGTAATGTATTACTTTGCAAGTAGTCCTGTTGAAATCAGTGGCACTTCTTGTGGGGTAAGGTGCTATCAGTTTGAAATAGGTTGGCAGAATTGGGCTTTAAGAGATTATTTGAGAGGAATTAGTATCATGAATAGCACTTAATTGGAACTGTTTTATGTTGGACTATTTCTATTTGTAATAAGTGATGTACAGATCAATTCTCTTATGTAATGGGACTGAGCATATAGGAAAGCTGTCTCAAAGTGTGTTTGGCTTTCCATGCAGGTGAGTAACCAAAAAATATACATATTTCACATGGTAAGTAATTTATAGGGCTAGATTACCCTTACTCAATGTCAGAGGGTGGGCAGGCCCCTTTAAGGGAGTATGGACACAGCACCACCTGTGCCTGGTTTTCCCCTGATGCACAGGACAGAAATGGTAGATGAAACCTTGACCATAGGAAGCATGTAAACAAAATGAGATCATAGGCCTGGGATCAGATGAATACAGATTGAAGTTCACCTGCTTTTAAAAAAGGGGGGGTTGCCTAGTCTTAGTTAAGGTGAGATTCAAGGTCAGGATATGATCTGGAGGGGAGTTCTCCCCATAGCCAGGTGGAAAGTCTACAAGAGAACCCTAGAAAGAGCAGGAAATGCTGGGAGATTTTCTGAGGGCTAGAAGGACAGTGGGAGCCTTGGGATGGGCAGATGGACTGATTTGTGAAACCCTGCTAGCTAGGGAAGGACTGATTGTGCTGCGGGTGGGCCAGTAAAAAGGTTTGTTTGGGCTAAACAAAGCAAACCCCAGGAGGGGAAACATTAGCTGAATCAGCTATTCAATTTCAGGAAATATTCAAGGTATCAATGGCCAGAACACTACTGGTTTTTGGGAAAATCAGGAAGCTGAAAGGAGGGAATAGGGGCCACATGAAGCCCTACCAGCTGTTTAGTACAGCCACAATTTTAAGCCCCCCTGCAATTGTTTTAGATCAAACAACTGATTGATGGTACCCATTAATGTCTTCCAGCATAACAGTAGTCCTAACTCATCTCTGTCTATCCTACCAATACATAGAATCGTATAAATGTAGGGCCGGAAGTGACCACAAGAGGTCATCTAGTCCACCCCCCTGTGCTGAGGCAGAACCAAGCATACCTACACCATCTCTGAGAGGTAGTCATCTAACGTGTCCTTAAAAACCTCTAATGATGGGAATTCCACACCTTCCTTAGTAACGTATTCCAGTACTTAACTATCCTTTATAGTTAAAAAGGTTTTACTAATATCTACCTTGAATCTCCCTTGCTGCAGATTTAACTGATTACATTTCTTGCTCTACATTCAATGGACATTGAGAACAATTGACCACCATCCTCTTTACATATTTGAAGACTATTATTAGGTTCCCCCTCAGTCTTACAGAAGGTACTCCTGTTAATGCACCCCACAATTATATTAACTTATTTCACAACTGCACCACACAGTTGGCTCATATTAAACTTGTGACCTACTATAACTCCCAGTTCCTTTTCTGCAGCACTGCTGTCTAGACGGTTATTCCCAATTTTATATTTGTGCATTTGATATTTCTTTCCTAAGCAGGGCCACCCAGAGGATTCAGGGGGCCTGGGGCAGGGCTGGGTCTTTGGCGGCAATTCAGCGGTGGGTCCCTCTCAGAGGGAAGGACCCGCCAGCGAATTGCCGCCGAAGAATGAAGCGGTGGCGGTAGAGCTGCCGCCGATAGAGGCTTTTTTTCTTTTTTTTTTTTCCGCTGCTTGCGGCGGTGCTTGTGCTCAAGGGGCGGCACTCCGAGGCTTTGGCAGCACTTCAGCGGCGGGACCTTCACTTGCTCTGAGGCTTCCACTGCACTGAAGGACCCTCTGCTGAAGACCCAGAGCAAGTGAAGGGCCCGCCGCCAAAGTGCCACTGAAAACCTGGAGCGGCTCGTGGGGCCCCTGTGGGGCCCATGGCAAATTGCCCCACTTCCCCCCCCACCTCTGGGTGGCCCTGTTCCTAAGTGCAGTAGTTTGCACTTGTTATACTGAATTTAATCTTGTTGATTTCAGAGCAGTTCCGCAATTTGTCATGGTCATTTTGAATTTTAATCTTGTCCTCCAAATTGTTTGCAACTCTTCCCAGCTTGATGTCACCTTCTGATTTTAGACGTATACTCTCCACTTCATTATCTAAGTCATTAATGAAAATATTGAATAGTACTGGACCCAGGACAGACCTCTGTGGAACCCCACTATTAATGTCCTCCCAGTTTGGCAGGAAACACTTGATAACTACTCAGTACAGCTTTTCAATCAGTTGTGTACACACATTACAGTAATTTCATAGCCACATTTCCCACTTTGCATGTGGGACTGTGTCTCTGTGCATATGGGCGGAAGGATGAATGCTCCCTGTGCATAGGGAAAGAGGGATGAATGCTCCCTGTACACAGGGTGTGTGGGTGTGTGAATGCAGGGCACACAGAATCCTTAACAGCCGCAGGGGAGTTACAGGAAGTCCCTGCAGTAGAGGCAGGTGGGATGGTAGCATACAGGGAGCTTATGTGGGAAAATTGAGGGAGGCAAGGAACTCTTGGTGCGTGCAAAATGCTCAGCTTACACAAGCTATGAAGTGTGAAACTCCCCCATACCTCAGTTCAGCTACCTCACAAGAGCCTTGTGAAGCTGTGCATTACTTTATGAACAGTGCTATACAATGGCAACTTTTTTATTGTGACTAGACTGTTGGGTTTCTGTGCTGTCAATGCTAACAAGTATTAACTAACAGAGATAGTATATAGACAGACAAGAACTGCTAATTTAAAAAAAAAGATTTTAGGGCAGAAAAACCTTCAACTAGTACACTAATCTGCAATATAAATGCCACGCCCAAAACAACATTCTATACTGCAGAAGCAGCTTTTCAGAGGCAGTTTGTTCTTCTTCTTCAGCAGTATGGGAGAAAGCTCTACTTAATATCTGAATAGAATGCAGCACTGAATGCATAGATACACATTCCCCAACAGCCCATGGTGACCCCAGCATTGTACTTTGGATATTCATCAGAGTTGTGAGGGGCTTTAGGATTGCCTTGAAACACCACTTCTCCCATGAAGTCTGTGTAGAACAGCAACATTCCCTCAAACGAGAGCCAACCTAGAAGAAGCCAGAAGCAATATTTATTTATTTAAATTTGAATGGCATCTTTAAGCTCCCACTCCAAGCTCTGGGTGCTCTTGCATATTTTAGAAGTCCCAACAGTAAACAAACGGTGTAACATTCTATAATACACTCCACAGGTTGCCCTTATCATGGGAGTTACCTGAGACACTGTCTCTCGCTCTATACTATAATCTGCATCAAAGTCAGTCAGCATTTTAAAGGTTAAAACCTACCCCTTGAACACCACCTGGAATCCCTAAAGGCAGATTGTACTGGTCAGAGCACTGATCAGAGCAAGAGAAACTACAAATGGGTTACAGAATTCTGAACTAGCTTTAGTTTCTGAGTGGATTCAAGATGTAGCTTTCACATAGGGCACATCATAGTGGTCTAGTCTTGAGATGACAAAGACATGGATTAGTGTAATAAGGTCTGAGAGAGATGGCTGCACTGATCTTTCCAAAATCAGATGGGAAAAGTGCTTTTAGTTATGGCGACTACCTGGGACTCCAGCAGCATCCTCTGGTTCAATAAAATTCCATAGCAGCGAATGCATGTTGCAAATGGTAGCTGTACTCCCTCACTCAAGGATGCTGATGCAACAGTTCATCTGGTTCCTTCTGCCAACTTATTAATATTAACTCTGTCTTCTCTAGACTGAGCCTGACCCATCAAGCCTTCGACAGTCACTTGGCCACTGCATTAATAGATGGAAGGTGATGGTGGTGTAGAGCTGATTGCCATCAGAATACTGAAAACACCACAGCCCATGTCTCTTACAATCTTTCTTAGGGAGCCTCATGTACACATGGAACAGGAGTAGAAAGAGAGTTGAACCCTGTGTCGACTCACATGAGAGCGTCCCTGGCACAAATAAAAGAAAGTATCACCCATCATTATCCTTACTGCATGTCTAAATGAACACACACTGTGTGGTAAGATGAGGTATAAATCTACAGAGCTCCAGCATACTGCACATTAACAGTCTGTGTACGGGGTCCACATGAAGAGTTCCCTAGGGAATGGACAGTTAGTGGATGGCACACTGGAGCTCTGAAGATTAACACGCCAGTTTACTGCGCAGTGAGTTTCATCTAGAAATGCCCTTAGAGGCCTTTTAGCAGGTAAAAACTCATTCAATAAGAAGTCCAGTACCAGAGGACAATGTCAAAGGAGGCTAATTTGTAAAATAATTTTTAATGATAAAAATTTCAATTTATAAATTCTGCTCCTAGTTCAGTTTCTTGTGCGTCCCAGTATATATACTCAACACCTAATCAGAGGAAGGTTTCCTTAGTGCTGATATAAACAAGGAATTATTTTCTTGGTAAAAATAAATGTGCATTCTTCATTTCTGGCAGAAAATAATCTAGTTATAGAAGAAACATAAGAGACTTTCTGGAGTTTGAAATACTATCAGTCACCTCCGTGGAGAAAATTAGGACCCAGTTAGTCAGTAGTCCTAGGCAAGGGACAACCACAATAGATCAAACACTTTAAAATATTAATCTAAACTGATTCTTAAACCATTTTCTTCTGAAGGAAAATATGATTACTTTCATGGTGAAAACAACATGACACTGTGCAGGTTTACCTAAGAAGTGGTTGATGCAGAGATTACGCAGAGTCTTGGGCATGTGGCAGATGGTTGAACAAAGAAGTTTCATGGATAGTGATTGCTCAGACATCTCACCTGATCCATTCAACTCACTCTCATACTTCACACCATTCAGCAAAATATTAGCAACCTGCACAATAAGAACTCAAAATCAGAAAACAACATAAAAACAAAGCTGTGTTATATTACATTTCTTTGTGGTCACTGAGAGTGTTGCCATAAAAAGTAAACATTGAGAATAAAGATGAATCTAGATTCAGTGGGGATGCAAGCAATGGAGTAAATAAGTTAATCATAAAATGCAAAGTAGTGTTCTGTGCACTGTTCTGGCTTTCAGTGGATTTGAAACAAGTATCTTTCACTCTTCTGGATTTCTTTGGGAACCAAATTTAGTACTGGCATAAGTGGACATGAATCCAGCTGAAGTGAATAGGAGCTGTACTCACAACACGGCTGCATCTGGCTGCAGGAATACTAGGGGTGGTGCAGACAAAAGGACCTCCTTTAATTTACACACTCATGTTAGTTGCTTTTCCTACCATTCTCTACACATATGGAGTGAAATCCTGGCCCCACTGAAGGCAGGAAAGCTAGGATTTTACTCATAGTGGTAAATTCCACTCATTTTGCACAGCTCCTGAATGTCTAGTTGGTGCACGTTAAAGTACTTCCTATTCCCTCCTGCACCTTTTAAGACCAACTTACATCTAGCATGTAATTTACACCACCATTTATTTCACTCCTGAATTTTGCCAAAAGATTTACATGGGTGTTGCACCTGCTAACCTCAGGCTATTTTTGGCTGAGGTTGGCTCATGTTTACAAAGGGCTGCCGAATGCGTTCCCCTATACAAAATGAGCTCATTCACGAGCCTGAAAACAGAAATATGATAGCAAAAATATCTATGTTAAACATGTTTCAAAACACAAAATGTATAACTGGGTCAAAAGATAGCAAAATAAACATACATAACAGGACAGTTGCCTCATTTCTGCTCCCGTTATGTACCAGCATACAGAGGTCCCTGGCCTCCTGCAGATTCCTCCTGCAGAAACCACTAGGTTTGGGTACAGCCTTTTCCCAGGAGCTGGAAAATCTCACTTTCCCTGATGAGAACATGGGTAGTAATCTTCTTGAGGGGATGGTCACAGCAAAACACACCTCCACCCACCATTACTTTGGTTATCATTTCATGGGCTGTGAAACAATTGTGGCTAACATTATTAACCTCAGAAATGCTGGTGCAGATAATTTGCCTCTACACCTTGTGTGATATTGTCTAAGGAGTGGGAAAAGGCCCACATTATTCCCTGGCAGAGAGTCCGAGTCATAAATAATTTCCTGCAATCTCTTACAAATGTTTGTTCCCTAAATCCTCTCCCTCTTATTAATAGACTCATATGATGAGTTCATATATTGTATTCCCATCATAGCTTTCATAAACAAGCTGTTACAAAGAGCCCTTAATCACAAGTGTGCATAGACAAACAAACAAAAGTCAGTCATTATGATAAAAGTATATATTTAAGCATTTTAAAATAAAAGGTAAAACTATTTAAAGAGATTAAATGAATGTTCAAATTACATGGTCATGACATTGTTTCTGGAAATATTTTCTCCCCTTACCTGTTGGCTGAAGGTTACATTTCTTCTCCTGCTACTTTCTGACAATATCCTGTGACAACATCTGGAATGGCCAAGGTCTGAGGCCTTTTCAGAATCCCTACTGATCGTGGCTTTATTGCATCCAGTGAACCCACCCTTAGTGCATCTCCATCTGGCCCTGAATTTACAGAATTCTCCCCTTGGTCCAAGATTCCATTTTCTTGACAGTAAAAACCTTCTGGCACCCTGGGAAAACTGACACTGATTGCCTGTCTGGGCAAGCTAGCTGGGATTGCTAAATAGCCATCATACCCTCCTGTGAAGCAGTCTGAGTACACTGTCAATATCTGAGGTCCCAAATGATGATGCAAATTCATTAATTCCTGTCAAGGAGTTGT
Source organism: Mauremys mutica (assembly GCF_020497125.1). Classification (NCBI taxonomy): domain Eukaryota; kingdom Metazoa; phylum Chordata; order Testudines; family Geoemydidae; genus Mauremys; species Mauremys mutica. The sequence goes on along the minus strand of NC_059094.1, from coordinate 21,502,701 downwards.
CTCTGCTGTTAAAACTGCCATATTTAGGTGTGAGTGGGCTGAGAGGGGAATTGGACTTGTAAAACTGAGATTTTCATTTACACCTTCCTCAAACAAAAGAGGTGGAGAAGGAGGAAGAGGAAGACTTGGACTCTTCATCACTTTTTTCTTCTTGCTAAAAAACTGCAGTGGTCTTTCTGCAGTCTTTTAGCAAGAAGAACCCTAACCCTAACCCTGACCCTAACCCTAGCCCCAACCCCTGACCCTAACCCCAGCCCTACCCCTAACCCCTAACCCCAGCCCCCTAACCCAACCCCCACCCTACCCCTCACCCTACCCCTGACCCTCATCCTCACCCCAATCCCAACCCTAACCCAACCCCAACCCTACCCCTAACCCAACCCCTGACCCTGACCCTACCCCTAACCCTACCGTCACCCTCACCCTGACCCTGACCCTAACCCTTACCTTAACCCCTAACCTAACCCTAACCCCAACCCTAACCCTACCCTCAACCTAACCCCAAACCCTAACCTTCACCCTACCCTAACCCCCCCCCCACCCCCTAACCCTACCCCACCCCAAACCCTTAACCCAAACCCCCCTCCCCCTCCCCTTACCCCCTAACCCTGACCCTAACCCCAACCCTAACCCCTCACCCTAACCCCAACCCCTACCCTCACCCTAACCCTACCCCCTAACCCTGACCCCTAACCCAACCCCTAACCCCTAACCTCACCCCAACCCCACCCCTAACCCTGACCCTACCCCTAACCCTCACCTAACCCTAAACCCTAACCCTAACCCTCACTTAACCCTAACCCTAACTCTCACCCTAACCCTAACCCTCACCCTAACCCCGACCCCAACCCTAACCCTCACTTAACCCTAACCCTAACCCTAACCCTCACCCCTACCCTCACCCTCACCCCAACCCCTAACCCTGGCCCTGGCCCTAAACCCTGACCCTAAACCCTAACCCGACCCTCACCCCCACCCCCACCCTACCCCCTAACCCTACCCCTACCCCCTGACCCTCACCCCTACCCCCTGACCCTAACCCTAACCCCTAACCCCTCACCCTACCCCTAACCAACCCTACCGCTACCCCCAACCCTAACCCCCTAACCCTGTCCCCTCACCCTGACCCTAACCCTAACTCTTAACCCGAACCCTCACCCTACGCCGAACACTACCCCTACCCCTCACCCTAACCCATACCCCTAATCCAACCCCTAACCCCTACCCTCACCCCAACCCACTAACCCAAAACCATAAACCTGACCCTGATCCTAACCCTAACCCTAACCCCTCACCCTCACCTTTAACCTTGCCCCTAACCCTTAACCCTCACCCCAACCCCAACCCTAAGCTAAGCCTAACACTAACCCCTTAACCCTAACCCTAACCTAACTAACTCCAACCCCTACCCAAACCCCTAACCCAACCCCAACCCTAAACCTCCCCCTCCCCCTTACCTCTAACCCTGACCCTAACCCAACCCTAACCTAACCCTGAACCCTACCCCCCTTACCCTCTGACCCTAACCCTCACCCTCAATCCTCACCCTACCCCTAACGCTACCCCTAACCCCACCCCAACCCGTAACCCCTACCCCTCACCCTCACCCCAACCCCCTAACCCAAAACCCTAACCCTACCCTTACCCCTTAACGCTAATTAACCCTAACCCTAACTAACCCGTAACCTAAACCTCCACCTCCCCCAACCCCTAAACGCTGACCCTACCCTGACCCTGACCCAATCCTAACCTAACCCTAACCCTCTTACCCCCGACCCTACCCCTAAGCCCCACCGTCCCCCTAAACCCTACCCCTACCCCTACCCTAAACCCTCACCCTAAACTCTCACCCTGACCCTGACCCTAAACCCTCACCCAACCCCTAACCCCTGACCCCTAAACCCTAACCAGGAGGATTAGAGGTGTGCGATTCTCTGCTGCATCATGGCCAGCTGGAGACGGGTGACCATATTTCCCAAAGGGAAAATGGGACACCCCCAACTACTCACCAGAGCACCCTCCACTCCTGCGTGAGGCTGTTGCTGATCTCTGGAATCCGGCCTGCTCCCCACCCCCGCGTGAGGCTGTTGCTGGTTGCTGGAACCCTGCCTGCCCCCTGCATGCTGGAACGCTGCCTCTGCCCCCCCAGCCCTGCCTCCCCGCTGCATGGGGCTGGCATCTCCGCTCACCCCCCCCCCCATATGTTCCTTCACACCACACACCACTTTTTTGGCAAGAGTGGGCATTTGTCCTGTTTGCTCTTGCCAACTGGTCAAGTTGGCAAGAGCAAATGGGACAAATGCCCATTTTTGCAAAAACAACAACAACAAACAAACAGTCGGGACAACAGGGACAGGGTTTAAAAAATGGACTGTCCCAGCCAAAATGGGATGTATGGTCATCCTAACTACAATTTGAGTGATGTACTGAGGGCTGCTGTGGCAGACACAGCACATCTCTCCCATGAGACCAGGGCCCCCTCAGCACCTCCTATCGGTGGCATGGGTGCTACCTGCTCCTCTGACTTTTCTCTAATTGTGATGCCACCTGCTCAAGGCACAGCCAGTCACTGCAACTTCTGCTTCTGGCCTCACACCACCCTTGCCCTTGAAATGGGAAGCCCTAGTGGGGCCCCAGCATAGACTCCACAATGGCTGATGGGAGAGGGAGGCTGGAGAACACTACATCTCCTTTGCAATACAAGGTAGAAAGGCTAATGTGGGGAACCCTGGGATTTCTCCCCCTAGAAGGGAATGTGGTCCTCATCCTCAGAGGCATTGACTATGGGATTTGGGGATGGAGAGATAAGGGTGGGGGAATAAGGATGCCTGGAAAGCATGAAGGATTTGGGGTTCCCAGGTTAATACGGGAAGCAGGATGGGATGCAAGGGTTTAGGGAGTGAGAGTTCCTGGTGGGAATGGGGGAGTGTCTTGGAAGATTAGGATGTGGGGGTGCCTGGGGGATTGGGAACATGGTGTGTCGAGATGGGGGAAGCAGGAGGGATAAATGGGCCTGGGGAAGGATTGGGATAGGAATTTGGGGGTGACTGGAGTGTGGGGACGATTGTTATTGGGAGGTTCGGGATGGGGAGGGCCTGGGGATATTGAGGATAAGGGTGTGGGTGCCCATGGTAGAGGAAAATGGGGTATTGGAATAGAGGGATTGGGGATGGAAGGATCTGGCAAGGATTGAGGCTTCAGCGGGGATGGGAGGGGTTGAGGTAGTTTGAGGGAAATATGCTCAGGGAAGATAGGGAAGTGGTGAGATTTGGGATTAAAGTTGCCACCTCTGAGGTACAAAAAAATCAGGACCTCTGCAATGATCCTGCGCCAGTAAAACTGGACAGCCAACAGTGTGTACTGAGCACCCCTCTGGATTTCCCAGAACACCTACCTCAAAAAAAGGGATGATCCTGGGAAAATTTAGGTAGCAACCCAATTTTGAATTAGGGATACCCGGGGTCTGATGGGAGGCATAGAATGATAGCGCTACCACTCTGTTGGTGCCCTGCAGCAGAGCTGGATTAACTCTCCTGTGGGCCTGGGGCTATTAGATTTTGTGGGGCCCCTGGGGGTTTGGAATGGGGGAGTGGGCTCAGGCAGGGGATTGGGATATGGGAGGAGGTGTAGCACCATCTTGGGGGGGGGTTCTGGGGTGAGGCCAGGGATGGGACAGGAGGTTGGGGTGCAGGAGGGGTCTCAGGGCTGGGGGAGGGGGTTGGGATGCAGGAGTGGGGGTGGCTGCTCCTGGTCAGCGGTGCAGAAGGGCTAAGGCAGGATCCCTGCCCGCCCGGGGTCCTGTTGCTCTTCTTCCCCAGACGGCCAGCGTATCCAGCCCCCATGCAGAGGGGCCAGGCCACTCTGCACGGTGTAGGCTGCCCATGCCGGCAGGCGCTGTCCTCGCAGCTCCCATTGGCTGCGGTACCCAGCCAATGGGAGCTGCAGAGCCGGCGCCGGGGGCGGGGGCAGTACGCATAGATTCCCTGAACACCCCTCGCCTAGGGGCCGGTGTCCGGCTCGCAGTGTGGAGACTCGTCGCTGGCCGGATCCAGCCTGCGGCCCCCGCTTAGCCCAAGCCCCTGGGCTGCAGCCCCTAGAGCCCCTGGGCTGAGGGGACCGAGCTCGGCTGGCGGTTGGAGGCAGTTTGGAGAGACGGGCGCGCGGCCTGGCCGTGTCATGACGAGGGCGTGTCGGAGGTTGCCCGGCCCGGGAATGCGGCTGAGGGAGGCTCCTGCTGGGGCTGCCACCGGGGCGGGCCGGGGAGCGGCTCCGGGGCTGATGCTACTCGGCAGAAGGAGGAGGGGCTGGCGCACAGACTTGGAGTCGGGAGGCGGCGGCGGCGGCGAACGAGGAGCAGCCAGGTAGGCCGGAGCGGAGTCCCGGGTCCCGGGTCAGCGTGAGGAGGGGGCGGGCCGGCGGCAGCGGTGTGGGCTCCGTGCTGGTCCTGTCTGGAAGTCGGGGCGAGTCCGTGAGCCGTGAGGTAACTTGGCGCCTTGCCCCGCACGGGGAGCCCTTGAGTGCCGCTGAGCCTCGCGGGCGGGGCTGGAATTCAACTTCGGTCACTTCACTTGGTTCAGCTTCTTGGCCTAAAACTCCCCAGAAACGCTTCCTGGGGGAAAAGCTGCCCAGGCCGTTGAGGGGACAGAGTCTCTGCCTCCGTCCAGGGCCAAGCACCAGCCTCCGGCTGGGGAGAGGCGAGTGTAGTGCGGTCATCTGGGGATTTTAGTATCCCTATAAAACCGGCTCCTGCCCAGAGATGTGCCGTGAGGCTGAAATAGCCATGTCACAGCGCTTCCAGTCTAAACATACCCTGTCAGCGTGTGCAGCCGCAGAGTGCTTGTTGAATGCAGTTAGTGGGTTTGTAATGATAATGGCTAAAAAAACTCTCAGCGTTCTAGGGTCCTGCAGTTGCTTTTGTTCAGTGCCAGTACCACAAAGACATTCCGTTGGCAATATTAAAAGAACATGTAAAACCTAGACTAGAAACCGATAACAAATGCAGCCCAGATAAACTAACAGTTGTTTTGGTGAAAGGAGATTGAGAAGTGGGTGGAGAGGGGTTTTTTATTTAAAAAAAAATTGGCCATAAAAACATCATATTTTCTTAAATGTACATTACACTGTAGACAGCGGCTTTACCACAGTGGTAGATGGACCTATCCAGTGTCTGAGAACACATTTAAAAATACTTTATGCCTAGAGTCTGTTTACCACTCATATCCCACAAGCTAGATCAAAGTCAGTACTTTGAAGTACGTTCTCTTAGGATCATATGGATACTATAATATGTCTTTTAGTAGGTCAGTAGTTGTCATTAATGCTTGGAGTTACTACTGAAGTAAAATTTCAGCTTTGGCTACGGATTGCTCTGCTGCTGGAGCACCATTTTGTTGTTTTTTAAAAAGAGGTAAGACTGAGGGTATGCGTACACTACAAAATTAAGAAGAACTCAGTAATTCTCTGCTGAAGGTTCTGTGGCACAGCAGCTTTGTTCCTTCCCCCATTGTAGGAAACTTTCCTGCGCCATTTGGCAATCACTTGTGCAGGGACCAAAGCGGCACATAGGCAAGCAGCATTGAGAGCAGGGCGGAAGTCACAAGCATGGAGTAGGTGTACCCTTGTTTCCCTGCTTGCCCTTAGCGGTGAGATGTCTGCTAGAATGACCCCTGCCTGTGGAAAAGTCGGGGAGAATTTTAGATCTTTTTCCATAGACTGCTGCACCACAAGCCTTGCAGAGAGTGTGTGCTCTTTTCCCCATGTGGAGCAACCTCTCCCCGCAACACTCACCATGCCTTGGCTGTTCATGGAGATGTGTGCCTGGCTATGGTCAGTGAAAAAGTGATTGCAATGTTGCAAAAGGTGAATTTAACTGAAATATTACAATAGTGTGCATGAATTTAACAATCCCGCTTCTGTGCATTGTCCCCTGTACTTCACCAGATGTGGCCGTCAGGAACACCCCACGCACCCCTTCCAAGCTTCTCCACCAGATAAGAAAGTGCCCAAGATGCAACAAAGAAGACATGTTCTGGGAGGTATTGCAGGGCTCCAATGCAGAAAAAAGGGAACATAAGGAGTGCTGGGAAGCCGAACGGCAGGACAGAAAAGAGAATCAAGCGTTTAAGGACGCAACTGAGAGGATGATTAAAGTAATGGAGGAGCAAATGTAGATGCTACAATTCTTAAGTGCTGTAGACAGAGCAGATCAGTCCCTCTTTCACTTCACCCCCTTGGACAACTTTCACAATGATAACTGGACTTGCACACAGTTGTGAAATTCTGTCTTTCCCTGGTTCCTCCTTTCCCATGAGGTGTTTGCATGTGCTGTTTCTTGTTCAATAAAATCAAAGTTCTTTAACAGTGAATCACCTTCCCCCCCCCCCCCCCACAAATTGAGATTGCAGGCACTACCAATACATGCACAGACATTGTTATCGTTGTCTTACAGGAATATAAGGCTCAAAATGACACCATTGTGTCCTAGGAAAACTAGCACCTGTGACAGAGAGATACAATATTGGTGCTCATTGACAAAGTGCTGCCTCAAAGTCTCCCTGATTCGAAGTGCCCCCCTCTGGGTTCCTCTGACAGCCCTGGTATCTGCCTGCTCAAAATCAGCAGCCAAGCGGTCTGTTTCAGCACTCCATCCCTGAGCAAACCTTTCACCCTTAGCTTCACAGAGATTATACAACATACAACACGTGGCTATGTCCATGTGAATATTATCCTCATTAAGGTCGAGCCTGCCATAAAGGCATTGCCAGCGTGCCTTTAATCTGCCAAGTGCACATTCAGCTGTCATCCGGCACCTACTCAGCCTGTTGTTGAAACCATTCCTTACTGCTGTCCAGGTGTTCCGTGTAAGGTTTCATGAGCCACGACTTAGGGTGATGTTGAGATGTTGAATATCTCGTTTGGAAAGAAAGTCCCCTGCTTGTAGCTTTCTGTATAGGCCTGTGTTCCTGAAGCTACACCTTCCCAGACCACCCCGTGTTGATGTCAGTGAAACGCCGTCGGTGATCCACAAGCGCCTGCAACACCATGGAAAAGTACTCTTTCCTATTGATGTACTCTGTCGCAAGGTAGTCTGGTGCCAAAATTGGAATATATATGCCATCTTCTGCCCCATCACAATTAGGGAACGCCATTTCTGCAAGCCATCCACTATTTCACGTACATTTCCCAGCGTCACAGTCCTCCGTAACAGCATGCGACTAATTGCCCTGCACACTTACATTAACACAGCCCCAGCGATCAATTCTCCACTCCAAATTGATTCATGACCGACTGGTAGCGGTCTGGAGTTGCCAGCTTCCACACAGGGATTGCCATATGCTTCTGTACCAAGAGGGCAGCTCTCATCCTGGTGTCCTTGTGCCGCAGGTCTGGGGCAAGTGCCACACACAGTCCCAGGAAGGTGGCTTTCTGCATCCAAAAGTTCTGTAGCCATTATTTTTCATTCCACACCTTCATGATGATGCAATCCCACAATTCAGTGCTTGTTTCCTGAGCCCAAAAATGACAGTCTACCCTATGCAGCTGTAGCAATCGAAAGTTGCTCCAATCCATGTCATGCAGAAGGTCAGGCATCTGCAAGTCTTCTTCAGCTAGGAACTTGATTAACTGCACTGCCATCCACAATGTCTTCATGACAGTTAACAGAGCATAAGAGAGCAGTGCAGGACCCATCCCTTCCCACAAAGATGCCGGGGTGCACAGCAGAGAATGGCTGTTGCAAAAATGCCACGAAAGAAAGCCAGAAGTCCATGGATTGCTGGGACACAAAGCAATGCATCACGGGACATTTAGCCTGGTCCTAAGATGTGCCACGATCATAGAATCATAGAATATTAGGATTGGAAGAGACCTCAGGAGGTCATCTAGTCCAATCCCCTGCTCAAAGCAGGACCAACACCAGCTAAATCATCCCAGCCAGGGCTTTGTCAAGCCGGGCCTTAAAAACCTTTAAGAATGGAGATTCCACCACCTCCCTAGGTAACCCATTCCAGTGCTTCACCACCCTCCTAGTGAAATAGTGTTTCCTAATATTCAACCTAGACCTTCCCCACTGCAACTTGAGACCATTGCTTCTTGTTCTGTCATCGGCCACCACTGAAAATAGATGAGCTCCATCCTCTTTGGAACCCTCCTTCAGGCAGTTGAAGGCTATCAAATCCCCCCTCACTATTCTTTTCTGCAGACTAAGTAACCCCAGTTCCCTCAGCCTCTCCTCGTAAGTCATGTACCCCAGCCCCCTAATCATTTTCGTTGCCCTCCGCTGGACTCTCTTCAATTTGTCCACATCCATTCTGTATTGGGGGGACCAAAACTGGACGCAGTACTCCAGGTGTGGCCTCACCAGTTCCAAAAAGAAGGGAATAATCACTTCCCTCGAACTGCTGGCAATATTCCTACTAGTAAAGCCCAATATGCCGTTGGCCTTCTTGGCAACAAGGGCACACTGCTGACTCATATCCAGCTTCTCATCCACTGTAATCCCCAGGTCCTTTTCTGCAGAACTGCTGCTTAGCCACTTGGTCCCAAGCCTGTAGCAGTGCATGGGATTCTTCCTTCCTAAGTGCAGGACTCTGCACTTGTCCTTGTTGAACTTCATCAGATTTCTTTTGGCCCAGCCCTCCCAATTTGTCTAGGTCACTCTGGACCCTATCCCTACCTTCCAGCATATCTACCTCTCCCCCCAGTTTAGTGTCATCTGCGAACTTGCTGAGGGTGCAATTCATCACATCATCCAGATCATTAATAAAGATGTTGAACAAAACCGGCCCCAGGACTGATCCCTGGGGCACTCCCCTTGATACTGGCTGCCAGCTAGACATCGAGCCTTTGATCACTACCCGTTGAGCCCAACAATTTAGCCAGCTTTCTATCCACCTAATAGTCCATTCATCCAATGCATACTTCTTTCACTTGCTGGCAAGAATACTGTGGGAGACCATATCAAAAGCTTTGCTAAAGTCAAGATATATCACATCCACCGTTTTCTCCATATCCACAGAACCAGTTATCTCATCATAGAAGGCAATCAGGTTGGCCAGGCATGACTTGCCAGTGGTGAATTCATTCACCTTCCTCTCTGCCTTCCCACAACACCTAGCGACAGAAGGTGTCAAGCTGGACTGTAGGATAGGTACCCACAGTGCAATGCTTACATTGTCGATGGTACCCTCATTGTGGATGCGATCTGCTGACCAAGGGAGCAAGTGTGAACATGAGATTCCGATTTTTATTATGTCGACATGGTTGTTGCCATCACTTTTGTCAACAAAAATTAGTAGTGTAGACATGGCCTAGGTCAGAGACTTTCTAGTAAAGAGTGTGTAATTGATGTTTCTGTTGTTGTGCTTTGATCTAGTGCTTGTCTTTAATAGTAGAAAAAAACAAAGATAAACAATTACTTTCTGGAACATTATTTTCATGTGATTGGTTTCTTTTTGGATCAAGGTGAGGACAAAAATATTTGCAAAATCAGGGACAGCTGAGAAGCATGTCTGAGGGAAATTGTATTAAACACTTCTGTCTGCAAGTTACGCTGAATTACAACTAAATAAAGGGACACTCAACTTTTTACCTACTATTGTTACAAATAACACTTAAAATGGCTGTCTAAAAGATTATAGAGATATTTCCTTTTTAAAGTTCATTTACATTGTGCATCTGACAGCACATTTGTACAATCATTTTTACCGTTCCCCACCTCTCCTTTGTGTGTCTTTCACAGATCAACTGGAGAGGAATATTTTGTAACTAAAACCACAAAATTGACAGAGATACTTGGGGGATGGGTGTAGCACAGAAACAATGTTAGTGTATTTTAATTGACTACATTTCAAGGTGACTGTCTCCATTTAAGCAATCTAGCTGATAGAAAAGAAATCTACAGAGTATATCTGAAAAACAGAAAGGGCCAGACCTACACTGACAGAACCTAGGTTGTGGGACTCCAGAGACCCCAGTAGTGACAGTAGCTGACGACAGTCCCCAGCAGTGGTCTGGACCTGGCTGGTATAGCATACAGGGGGAGAGACTTGATTCAGTGCATTTCCAGGCAATATCCTTTGAAGCCATAAATAAAGCTGCTTCCGTTTCACCCTATGAATCCCAAATGGAAGGGGTCAGGGATACTGCCTCCAAAGCTGTAGAGGATGCAAATTGCTGCTACTTTTGCATATGGTTTGAGGTAATTGAATGGGTCATTAAAGAGTTCATGATGGTTTTCCCTCCCCTAAAAATAGGGATTTTTAGCCATGTAGTCCTATCCAAAGTCAATTTTTAGTTAGTTGTATTGTGCTTACCTTACATTCCTCTGTAATATTACCTGGAAGCAAGAGTCTTCAGTTCTGTCTTAATTGTTGTGTAGTGTTGCTTTGTGCTGTTAGACAATAGGTGGAGTGATTGATAAAGTTTGTAAAGTGCTTTGGAGAACCTTTCTGGATGAAAGGTGATGTGTAAGTTTGTCATCATAGTGCTAGAGATTATTCTTATAAAATTTACCAGTCATCTGAATGTTGTGCTGATTGTGTGTAAAATAGTAACCTGTATGTCTGATGGAACAGGTTTTTGCAATTCCTAAGTATTTGGCCTTTTCCGAGTAAGTAATATGGAGATGGAGAGGATGAACACGGATACGTCTGGTGAGGAGGAAGAAAAGGAAAACAATGAAAGAAACTCTAGAGTTTGTACTAGCTGTGACAAGATCCATGAGTCCATTTCCAAATGGATGCTTCCTGAAAATGCCAGAGGAACCTACCTGGAAAGAGCAAACTGTATCCCTCCTCCTCTCTTCATCATTTCGATTAGTATAGCTGAGGTAAGAGTTCTTACCTGGTAACATTGTAAATGTTTGCACTTGTCTTTCATTGAATGCTATTATTTTACAGGAACAACAGTCAAACTGGAGTTTAGATTATACAAATTGCAGTTGTTTCACTTTAGAGTCACGGGGTTCTTGTCTGTTGTTCAGCACTGGAGTTTGCATGTGATCATAAAACATACGGAGTTGAGCATTTTTAACTTCTTGATTATCTTCCATTTAGTAACTTCTTTCTCATTCATTGCACATATGAAGTCCATATTATACATATTGTACCATTATAATACCCTATTTTTCAGTTCCTTGTAAGTCTGGCAAATTTTAACCATGCAGGCTGAAATCTTCCATCTCTGATTTCTGTTTTCATGTTGAATTTTTTAAAATATTTGAGCAAAAATGGTTCAGCATCAGAATGAGCTTAGTGGAGAAATAAAACTATTTTGCAGGGCACAGTCCAGAAGTGTCCTAACCCTATGAAAACCCACACTCATTTGGCCAGTTTAAGAGCCTCTTAAAGTTGCTTACTGGCACATGCGCAGCAGAACTTGTTTTACACTTGGTGATTACGTTTCTTAAAATCCTAAACTGAACTGCATGTGCTCTACTAGAGTTCTTTTAAGGGGTCAGCAAGCATGTGGACAAGGGTATCCAGTGGATATAGTGTACTTAAATTTTCAGAAAGCCTTCACAAGGTCCCTCACCAAAGACTTTTAAGCAAAGTAAGCTATCATGAGATAAGAGGGTAAGGTCCTCTCATGGATGGGTAACTGGTTAAAAAATAAGGAAATAAAGGGTAGGAATAAATGGTCACTTTTCAGAATGGAGAGAGGTAAATAGTGGTGTCCCCCAGGGGTCTGTACTGGGCCCAGTCCTATTCAATATATTTATAAATGATCTGGAAAAAGGGGTAAACAGTGAGGTGGCAAAATTTGCAGATGATACAAAATTGCTCAAGATAGTTAAGTCCCAGGCATACTGCGAAGAGCTACAAAAGGATCTCTCAAAGTGAGTTGCCTAGGCAACAAAATGGTAGATGAAATTCAGTGTTGATAAATGTAAAATATGCACATTGGAAAATATAATCCCAACTATACATATAAAATTATGGGGGTCTAAATTGGCTGTTACCACTCAAGAAAGAGATCTTGGGGTCATTGTGGATAGTTCTCTGAAAACATCCACTCAGTGTGCAGCAGCAGTCAAAAAAGTGAACAGAATGTTGGGAATCATTAAGAAACGGATAAATAAGACAGAAAATATCATATTGCCTCTATATAAATCCATGTTACATTCACATCTTGAATATTGTGTGCAGATGTAATCACCCCATCTCAAAAAAGATATATTGGAATTGGAAAAGGTTCAGAAAAAGGGCAACAAAAATTATTAGGAGTATGGAACGGCTGCCATATGAGGACAGATTAATAAAACTGGGACTTTTCAGCTTGGAAAAGAGATGACTAAGGGGGGATATGATGGAGCTCTATAAAATCATGACTGATGTGGCGAAAGTAAATAAGGAAGTGTTATTTACTCCTCCTCATAACACAAGAACTAGGGGTCACCAAATGAAATTAATAGGCAGCAGGTTTAAAACAAACAAAAGGAAGTATTTTTTTACACAGTGTACAGTCAACCTGTGGAACTCCTTGCCAGAGGATGTTGTGAAGGCCAAAAAAGAACTAGATAAGTTCATGGAGGATAGGTCCATCAGTAGCTATTAGCCAGGATGGACAGGGATGGTGTTCCTAGCCTCTGTTTGCCAGAAGCTGGGAATGGATCACTTGATGATTTCTTGCTCTGTTCATTCCCCTTGGGGCACCTGGCAATGGCCATTGTTGCAAGACAAGATACTGGGCTAGATGGACCTTTGGTCTGACCCAGTATGGCTGTTCTTATGTTCCCAAATTTGATGACCTCGCTGTCCTCCCAGTCAAAATATCCTTTGGCCGAGGGAAGATGCAACTAGGCTGTGAGCCCAGGAGTTTTAGTCTTGCCTCTTCCGCTGATTGGTTATTAATTGTCCACTTCTCAGTCTTTATCCAGCAAGACCTCATATCCCTAGCAAGTATTATTCCCCCATTTTATATGTGAAGTAACTAAGGATCTAAGGCTTTGGCTACACTTACACTTCAAAGCGCTGCCGCGGCAGCGCTTTGAAGCGCTAAGTGTAGTCAAAGCACCAGCGCTGGGAGAAAACTCTCCCAGCGCTGTCCGTACTCCACATCCCTGTGGGAAATAACGGACAGCGCTGGGAGCGCGGCTCCCAGCGCTGGGGCTCTGACTACACTGGCGCTTTGTAGCGCCGCAATTTGCAGCACTGCAGAGGGTGTGTTTTCACACCCTGTTGCATGCGCTGCAAATTTGTAAGTGTAGCCAAGCCCTTAGACATTTCACAAGCTCACTTCTGGCAGAATTGCTGATAAAATAGAGATCTCTGTGGCAGACTCCAATTTCAGCCACTTAATCCAATTGTCTCACTGAAAGTGTAGGCCAAATTGTTTTTTGGTTATGAAGTCCTGCATACCCAGTGCCTGGAAAAGAACCAGGAATCCTGACTTCTTGTTCTGTGGTCTAGCAAATATATGATGGAATTTCTTCATTTTTTTCAATTTTCTTTTTTTAAAGTCCAGTGTTTGTAATGTTATTTCCTGTGTGAAAAGAATGTTTGAGGTGGAAAACCAGGCATTTGAACATTAGGCAATGCTAGGACTGAGGTCGCCTGTGCAATCTTAACTCTGTCCCTTTGTGCATATTGATCAGGTTTCAGTTTCTAGTTACATTATCACAAACTTCTTGTTCTACAGTACAGTAACTCCTCACTTAACGTTGTAGTTATGTTCCTGAAAAATGCTACTTTAAGCGAAACGATATTAAGCTAATCCAATTTCCCCATAAAGAATTAATATAAATGTGGGGGTTAAGGTTGAGATAAAAAATTTTTGTCAAACAAAAGACTATATTTTATATAATATATATACACAGTATAAGTTTTAAACAAACAATTTAATACTATACACAGCAATGATGATTGTGAAGCTTGGCTGAGGTGGTGAAGTCAGAGGGTGGAAGAGGGTGGGATATTTCCCAGGGAATGCCTTACTGCGATAAATAGATGAACTAGCTCTCCTAACACATTGTTGTTAATGTAGCCTCACACTCTCCACGGCAGCAACAAATGGAGGGAGTGGAAACAGCATGGCAGAGAGAGACAGAGACACACACCATGTGTGTGAGAGAGAGACGCGCGTTGCCCCTTTAAGTATGCTGACTCCACTCTAAGTACATTGCCTTTTTAAGTAGATCAGCAAGTTGAGACAGCAGCTGCTGCCAGCAAGCTCCCTCTGTCCTGGTGTCGTCCCCCTCCCCTTGCTCTGGAGATAAGATACAGGAGTGGGGGGAGGGAGACACCCTGATATTAGCACCCCTCTTCCCCATCCCCCCTCTGCCATAGCAAGCAGGAGGCTCCTGGGAGCAGCTCCAAGGCAGAGGGCAGGAGAAGCACAGGACAGTTTCGGGAGGGACAGCTGAGCTGCACAGCAAATTGATAGCCTGCTGGGTGGCTGCCGGACAGGGAATTTAGGGAAGCAGGGAGCTGATGGGGTGCTGCCAGTCCAATCTGGTTCCAAGCCCCCTCCATGCTAGCTCCAACGGACTGCTCTTTCTGCAAGCAGTGGCCAAGCAGGTGGCTACCAAACAACATTATAAGGGAGCATTGCGCAACTTTACAACAGCATGTTCTCTAATTGATCAGCAACGAAACAACGTTAACTAGGACGACTTTGTGAGGAGTTACTGTACTGCTCTATCATTCAGAACTTGATTCAGCAGAATACTCAGGCATATCCTTAAAATCCATTGAAGTCAGTGGGATTAAAGAACATGCACAGTGGCAAGAACCCCTTTAAATCTGGTATTTCCTAATTTGCGTGCTTGCTTTTGCATCTCTACCCTTGTTGTTTTCCAGTGTGTGTTCTGACTATTACACACATAGTTGTATGTTAGTGAAATTATGCATTTCTGTATATAGAAGGTTTGAAATCTGCCATGAGACAATTATATATCAAGGATTTTGGTTTATTGGTGGAAAATTATTTATATTTCATAATTCCAAATCGTTGTAGAAGTTGTTAAAGTCTCTCATTGTTTCCAGCTGGCTGTATTCATTTATTATGCTGTTTGGAAGCCCCAGAAACAGTGGATCACGCTGGATACAGGTGTCTGGAACAGTCCCTTTATTTATAGGCCTGACAAGAGGGAAGAAGGCTTGGAGATTCATTTTCAATATATAGCTGAGTGGGGCAATGCTGGGTAAGCAATGTTAACAATGGACCCTACACAACAGTCAACCTGTGGAACTCTTTGCCAGAGGATGGTTGTGAAGGCTAAGACTATAACAAGGTCAAACAAGAACGAGATAAGTTCATGGAGGAAAGGTCCATCAATGGCTATTAGCCAGGATGGGCAAGGATAGTGTCCCTAGCCTCTGTTTGCCAGAAGCTGGGAATGGGCAACAGGAAGGATCACTTGTTGATTACTTGTTCTGTTCATTCCCTCTGAAGTACCTGGCATTGGCCATTTTGGAAGACAGGATACAGGCTTGATGGATCTTTGGTCTGACCCAGTCTGGCCATTCTTATGTTCTAAACAGGTTTTTCAGAGAAGCCAAAGGGAGTTAGGTGTCATTCCATTAGGTTCCTCTGAAAATCTCAGTCTATGTTCCAAAATTAATGTATTCATTTAGGAAAATGGAAGATTTTACCATGTAAGATTTATAAAGATCATGTGGTCAGGACCCTAGTCTTAAGACTTGTCTGCAGGATGATGCTTCTGGGCACCGTACTGGTGCAGTAGGATCTGCATCATGGTAGGCTGTCCCCTTTAAAGGTAGTGGTGCTTCGTTGTGAGCCCACCCCAGTCACATGGCATGGGCCCTTATAATATTTTGGGAGGTTTTGATATAGACTAAGACATAAGAAATAAGAGGTATTTGTAGAGAGGAAGCAGTCCCAGGAATAAATAATGTTGGGAGAAATTTTATTACTGTTTCTTCTTAAGGGCCTTGGATACAGGAGCCTTGCAGCAATGGGCAGACGACAAAGGCTCCTCCTCTCACCCAACCAACTGGGGTTATGAGGTGGAAGAAGGGGACTAGTATGCTGCCATCTTCCCTGAGAACCAGGGCAGTACAGACAGACAAGGAGAGGCACTGCCTGCTGCACGCCTACTGATGCCTGATGACTAACTGGGGTAAGGGGCCAGCTGAAAGTTGATAAGGCCCTACAGCTGTCCCAAATTATAAACCCCAGCGCAAAAGGATGATGAGATGGAAGGCTGCAGTTTTAAACGAGAGAAAACGTTGAAAATATCACCCAGCCTTGGGAGGAGGGCTGGGACCAATCCTGAACTGCGCCAAAACAGTCTATAGGGACTCTTAACATGGACCCACAGGAGACATGAACTTCAACACAGAAAGTGGAGTTACATGCTGTAGAAAAGTTAATAAATCAGACTCGCCACAAAGGTTATATTTGGAGCGGTTTACCAGTCTAGGTAATTAATATGAAATGAAAAACCAGGAGTATTGGTGCTGGAGGCGAATGAACCTGCAGGGCCACAAACAGGGCCATGATTCAAGGGCTAGTGCCCCCAATGATCAGGGTCAGTAATGAACAAGAGTTCCAAACTAATTGAACTGCCAGCCAACCCACTTTTCCTGCGAGCAGCTTGAGGTGTCACTCTTTATACCCCATTCCAAAATCTGCCACTACATCCATACCGATGTTCTATTTTGTCGATGATCAGTACAAAAGTCGGAAGTATAAGATAGCGTGGCTGTAGTATAGTTTTTAATCCTACCTGAAAAGGTACAAAGAAGGGCAACAAAAATTATTTAAAGGCAAGGAACAGCTTCCTATATGAGGAGAGATTAAACGAGACTGGAACTCGTCAGCTTTGAAAAGAGATTGACTAAGGGGAGTCATCAAGATAGATGTCTAAAATATAATGCGTAGTGTGGATAAAGTGAATAAGGAAATGTTATTTTACTCTCCTTACACATAACACAAGAACTAGAGGTCACCACCATAAAATTATTAGGCAGCAGCTTAAAAACAAACATAAGAAAGTACTGCTCTTCACCCAATGTGCAATCAATCTGTGAGAACTCATTAGCTAGGGTCCAGAATTACAACTGGGTTCAAAAAAGAATTAAATACTTCCATGGAGGACAATTGTCCATCAATGATTATTAGCCAAGGAGGTCAAGGCTGGCAACCCCATTCTTTGAGTGTCCCTAGAACTCTGACGGCCAGAAGCTGGGACGGCATGACAGGGGATGGATCAACTTGATAATTGTCTTTTGAACTGTTCATTCCTTCTGATGCATCTGGCACTGGCCTGTCATAAGACAGGATACTGGGCTAGATGGACCACGGGTCTGACCCAGTATGGCCATGTTTTACCTTTTTTTTTTTTGGAGACCTGTTCTTCATAATCTGTAATCCAGTTCTGCCTTTCCACCAGAGTGCCTTACTCTGATTTATATGCAGACTGGCCTTCCAGATCCAAATGCATAGCCCTGACTCTACCCCCTAAAAAGTAAGGCTTACTGATTTTGAGTTATTTGAGTATATAATTTATAACAGCTTTTATTTTGTCTTTTAAAAAGTTATTTTGGCTGTAGAAATAAAGCATGCCCCAGGATGCTAGGGTTCCGTTTTATTATGTATTAGCTATAGTTTGAGAAAACTTTAAATGTTTGTTAATTAAAATTTTGATTTTCAATTATCAACATGTTTTTCCTTGCAGCATTCAACACATTTTAGGAAATCTCTTTCTGCAACTTATTTTGGGGATCCCCTTAGAAATGGTTCATAAAGGGCATCGGGTTAGTCTGGTGTATCTCGCAGGAGTGATTGGAGGTCAGTGTGTAATGGGAAATGGGTAAGCTTAAATGAAGAACTGTCTGTATCAGAAAATCAATGTATATTATTGCCACATCTCCTTTCCTGAACAGGACAATCAAAGTTGTTGGTATACTGGATTGTGTAACATAACCAGTTCTCTTGGTGCAGAGAATGTCTGGACTCCAAACTTTTACCATAATAACATACTAGAAAACAACCCTATGTTCCACTCTACTCCACTCAGGTGTTTCTTTCAACTTTATAGCCATTCTCCCTTCCAATTTTTTAACACTCTAATTCATCCATACAGAAATATAAATTCATACCAAGTGTTAGTGGGCAGTATTTTAAAATTAACATCTTTGAAATGGATAAGTAAATTGAATTAATTCTCAATGGAAATAGTAAACTGCTTTTATTGTTCTGCATTCTAAAGTCTCCAGTTTATGGACTCTAGAAAAATAGGCACAGATATTGTTCCTGTAAAAGCACATCTTGAAGTTGGTTATTGTTGCCGTCTTCAGTCGGTTAATTCTGTTAGGCCTGGGCTACACTAGCAGGGGGGTTCAAACTAAGATACGCAACTTCAGCTACACTATTTGCGTAGCTGAAGTTGAAATATCTTAGTTTGACTTACCTGGCTGTCCTCACGGCGGTGAGTCGACTGGTGCGGCTGCCCCATCAACACTGCTTACTCCTCCTGCCGAGGTGGAGTACGGGCGTCAATTAGCGGACTGATTTATCGCATCCAGACGAGACGCAATAAATCGATCCCCAATACATCCAACACTACCTGCCAATCCGGCAGGTAGTATAGACGTACCCTTAGAATTAACATAGCTTCTGTTAATTCTAAATAAAATAAAATGAAAGAAGCAACAACATTGTTCCTCTGTAATCTTACTCCATCACCAAGAAAACAAGACTTGTCTCCTCCCTACTGCTTCTAATTCTAGGTATAATGCTTGGTTACCACTTCTGGTGCTTGTTTTAATACTTCCCTATTAAGGCTGCTAAAATCCTGTTGAATGATAAGACATGCATATTAACAGATTTATAAATATAACTTTTTATTGACAAGTTTCTACTGATGAAAGGTAGAACAGTTCCTTTCTCAGAGGACATTATAAAATGTTGAGTATAAGGGTTTAGTCTGATGGCAGTTATTGCAAAAATTCTCAAACCTCTGTATTCTCATGCATTCAGATGGAACTGCATTCTGAGTTTTATCATATCCTCAAAGCATAGCTTCAGCTGGGAGATCATCGTACAATTGCAGTGTCCATTAAGAGGCCATTCATAGGTCTGGAGCAATGTTCCCTCTAATTTTTCCATTCATGTGCGGAATTAATTTTGTTATGTGCAGCACCAATATTGAGGTAATGTCTGGATGTATGCCACCGGTAGAAACAAAACACTTTATCTATCTATCTATCTATCTATCTATCTATCTGTAAAGGGGACTGTAAAGATTTCCTGGAATCTGACATTTAGGGCCAAACCCTCAGCTGGTGTACAGCAGCGACGAAGTCAGTGGGACTACTTCTATTTACACCAGCTGAGGATTTGACCCTTCAAGTGTATCGTATTAGAACGGCTTCCTTATCACTATTGCAGATGCACAGACTGAAGTCTTATGCACATAACAGGCTTTTCTGAAGAGCAAAAAAAAATGAAATCCTATAATGTGCGACCCATATTTCAGGTTGCGGTTCCCTTTGCTCAGAATTTAATCTGGTGGCTGGCAGTGCAAAGCTGAACCTAAAGTGAGATTCCTCACCCAAATGAAATGAAAACTGTTTGATGTCTTGATGGTATTTTTCTTTGGTTAAAGGTAGTAATGTGTGGTATTTCATGGTTTTGTATAAATCTTGGTTCAGGATGTAGATCAGACTCAATAAAGTATATATTTTTGGCAGATAAAATACTGCTTATCCCCATAAA